>NW_006921654.1:2909532-2971343 GCF_000298275.1 Orycteropus afer afer
GGCGGAGCGGCGCGCCCCCTGCGACGCCCGAGCCCGAGCGCCGCGGCATCCAAGCGGGAGCCGGAGCGGGAGCGGAAGCGGGAACCGGAGCTGGAGCCGAAGCTGGAGCCGGCACTGCGGCGCACGGAGCGGAGCGAGGCAGCCAAACCTAGTAAGTGGCACAGGGAGGGTTAGGGAGGAGTCGCGCCCCTTCCCCCGCACTCTGCGGCGGCCCGGCGCAAGCACACACCCGGGCGTTCCACTCGGAGCCTCGGCCCGACCAGCGGGCGGACGCGCGCTCGGATCCCGGGACTCCTGCCGCCGGCCCCGGCGCTCTTAGGCACGCAGTCCCGCACTGCCGCTAAGCTCGTCCTCCGGATTTAGGAAAGAGAGCTCCCGGGTTCCCGCCGGACTCGAAGCGCCACGAGTCTCAGCCAAGCATGCACCCCAGGTGGGGGCGCAAGACAGTCTACCCGGTCTGAGCCTTCAGTGTCGGGGACCTCTGAGCAATCCATCCAAGAAGGGGAAACTAGGGAGCACTTAGCTGGGATGGGAGAGAAAATGGGCCGGGTCTTCGCGAAGTTTGGCGCCAGAACCACCCAGCTCCCCCTTGAGTTAGAAAATTTGACCCTCCCGGACGGGTCTACCCGGCCACACCCATGCCTCCGGTGCCTCCCGCGCAGGCCTGTGTCAACACTCTGGGCGGAAGAGGGGATGTTCCCGCCGCACCTTCACCCTCTTTAGAGCGGACTTTTCCTTGCCAGGTAAAAGGGACTCGAGGCTGAGTCCCAGGGTGGCGGTCCTGGCAGCCTGCGCACTGCCCAGAGGCATAGCCGCTTCTCCCCAGGTGGCCTCGGAAGCTAGCTGACTCCTGAGGCCTGTCCTCTCATCCCACCGGGCTTCGTGGTCGGGTGGCTGGCGCAGAGAGGGCGATCTGGGGCTGTCCTCCTGACCCCGTCGTGCCGCCTAGACTGGGGAGGTGAGGACACACAGTACAAGGCCTGAGAGGTAGGGGCTCCCAGGCCTGGTCCTCGGCCTTGAACCACACAGCCCTTCCAGCTCCTGCCAGGAAGATGCCCCTCCTTTTCTAGACTCTCCTCAAACATCCTAGCTGAACATGGGACTTCACTACCTTGTGCCTCAGTTTCCTTATCTGAAAGGTAGGCAGGATTCTGTTGTGAGCAGGAGGTTTAAGGGCTTTGCAACAGCAGGCCTGGCTGACTGCTTAGCTGTGTGACCATAGGCAACACACTAACGTCTCTGAACCTGTTTTCTCACCTGAAACATGGGAAAGATGAGTTGGGAAGATTGAGGAGGTCCAAGCACAATGTCAAGCACACAGCCAGCACTCAGTTAGGTGTGACTTTATTAAGTGTCCAGTGTGCAGTAGATGCTGAGCAGAGCTGAGGTGGTGAGGAGCATGACAGTCCCTTGCACTGTCCTCTCAGAGGCCTTTGAAGCCCCCACAGCTTCGTTGACTTCTAATGCAAAGTACATCTCTCTCCAGGGCTAGCTCTCCTCCTCCCACAGGCTCTGTGCCCTGCCCTACTCAGTCTCCCTCCCCGCCCTGCCACAGTAGACCTGACTGTAAGGGGAAGGAGCTCTAAGGCCTAGCAATTAAGGCTTTTCGCAGCTAATCAGAATGTTGGTGGTTCAAACTCACCAGCTACTCCATGGAAGAAACATGAGGCAGTCTGCTTCTGTAAAGATTTACAGCCTTGCAAACCCAGTAGGGGTCAGATGAGTCAGAAATGACTTGATGGCAGTTGAGTTTGGGTTATTTTTAGTCTGTAAGGGGAAGAAACTCTGATGGTGCAGTGGTTAAAGCATTTGGCTGCTAACCAAAAGGTCAACAGTTTGAACCTACCAGCTGCTCCACAGAAGAAAGATGAGGCAGTCTGGATCCGTAAAGATTTACAGTCTTGGAAACTCTATCCTGTAGGGTTGCTGTGAGTTGGAATTGACTTGATGGCAGTGAGTTTGCTTGGCTTGGACCTTAAGGGGTATTCTTCCCTCCCTTGCTCTTGGCTCCTGTCTGTTGCCCAAGGTGGACAGGAGGAGCCCCACGTACTGCCCCTGCTCTGTGCAAGGGAATTCTGCCCACCTCCCTACCCTCCAGCTTTGGGGCACGGGGAGAACTGCTTTCCCCAAGGAGCCATAGAGTTTGAGGCTGTCAGGTGGGTCAGATGTTTGGATGGTGATGGTTCAGACACGCAGTGAAGGCAACTGGGAGAGCAGCCACCAGGGGCAGGAGATAGCGAGAGTTCTGAGGGGTCCCAACCCTGACTTTTTGCTGACTGTGGTGTGTTCATCCAGGTGCCTGGGCCCAGAGGCACCAGGCAGGATGAGCCTCCGGAAGGAGATGGAGCCAGGCGTCTGGTTGCGGATTAGGGACTCAGAGCTGGAACATGCCCAAGCAGCAGTGGGCCCTGGAATATGCAGCAGGGGTGGGGAGGGGGTGCCCAGAGCAGAGCAGAGGCAGGCCTAGGGCCCGGGGGAGGATGCACAGGTCCCAGGAGTGGCCTAAAGGGTGTAGGTGGCCAGAAACCCTGGTAGGAAAAAAACAGAGATCCAGCTTGTAAACACCCATGTTTATCCCTGGCTACCTGCCACCCAGCTGCCGGGGGGGCAGGAGGTGGGTGGCGAGGGAGTGTCCACCTGATGTCTTAGCAGGACCCACAGAATGGGCTACCTCCTGAGGCTTCCTTCTACACAGAAGCCCTCTGTGTCCTTTCTCTGTAGCCCACCACCCTCCTCCACTCACCCACTGGTGTGGCACATCCCGTCTTCCATAACCCTCCTCTTCTTTCCAAGGAAGTTCATTGGAAACTAATTAGGTTTATGTTTAGTGGTCAGCGTTTGGAGAGCAGTTGATAGGGAACATGACAGAGATACAGGGATACTGTCTGTCTTTGGGAATAATCCACCAGGCACCCTCTAAAGCCCATCACCTGCGGCCCCTGCCCAGGAAGAGCTCAGCACACAGGGTGAGGGGTGGGAGGGGGTAAATCAGCTCTCAGCCCTCTAACGGGAGAAATTGAGGCCATGAATGTTTCAGGAACCCCTTGGCAAGTGACCACAAAATAGCATCACGGTTGAGAGCTGGATTGCCTGTGACTGTATGGGACTCTGGATTTGTCTTTCAAAGCTTGAAAATGGGAATAAATATTACACACCTCCCAGGACAGTTGTGAGGACCGAAGAAATACTATGTGGGAAACACAGAGCAGCGTCCAACTGACGTGTCCTAGTTGCTCTGCACTGTATCACTGTTCTGGTTACTTAGTGCCGCTCTAACAGAAATATACCACAAATGGGATGGCCTTATCAAACAGGAGTTTATTCACTTACAGTTTGGGAGGCTAGAAGTCCAAGTTCCAAGTGCCAGGCTCTAGGGGTTGGGTGAAAGCCCCTCAACTCTGGGCTTCAGCTCTGCCTCTTGCTCCCTGCCCACTGAAGCTAGAGGCATCTCTTCACTCAGGCAGCTACTGGCTGCTGAGGCTAACAAGCCCAAGGTCGACAAATAAAATGGCACAGTCTCAATGTTATCAAACCACATGGCAGGCCATTAATTCAAGTCCATTGTAAGTCACCGGGTTGGCAGAGCATGGTAGGCTGCTGAACAATGACACAGCTACATGCAGGGTTCAAGTGTGCCATAAACTAGAGACCACTCCCCAAGGCTTCTGCTTATATACAGGAAGCAGACCACATTCCCTAAGGCAGCTACTCAGCTGCTCCCAGCAGATTCCACATGGAGTTGATTACCAGTCTCATCATGGGGAATACTACAGCCAGCTGCCCAGCCACTCAACCAGGCCCAGCCAAGTTGACACTCAAACTGAACTACCACAATCACCATTACAAACACACCTTGAATACACGTATTTTCTAGCCAGGAATACTTTCTCTTTGAATTCTGATGACAGCCTTCTGACTTTGGTGCTATTATTGTCCCCATTTTATAGATGAGAGCATGGAGGCTTAAAAAGTTTAGGGTCTAGACATAAAAGAATTCAAATGCCACTATGACTTATCAGAATTTTATATGATTTCGTCAAGCTGATAACTGGTACACAGCATTGTGACTTAGATGACATGTAATTCGTTCTTGAATATCTTCAAGCATTTTTATGTCTGAAAACTGAAAAAGAAAATATGAATTGTCCATAGTCTACAGAGTTTTTTTTTTTTTTTTTCCTTCCAAACAGTAATCATGCTGATTTGAAGCAGCAGCCCCTGTGTGCTCCTTACCCCTCTGCTCTGCTCTGGTTTTCTCCAGAGTATTTAGCATTCCTGGGCATCCTGTCTAGTTGCTCACTGTCTGCCCTCCAGTACAACAAGCTCCCCGCGGGAAGGAATTTTGGACCATTTTGTCCGCTGTGATACTCCCTCAGAGCCTAGAATAGTACCCAGCACTTAGTATGCTTTGCAAATTATAAAGTGTTTTACAAACATAAGATCTATTATTATATTTGCCAACTGTGTAGATTGCCTGAAAATAAAATATAAAGACCCACTGGCAGAAACCATTCCCTCAAAAAGCTGGCAAATCGTGCTTGCTGTAGTGTCGGAGATAATTTGATGAAGGTTAAAAAACAACTGAGATCATTTATGTAATATTTTAATAAAGCTTCTTATATGTGAGTTCAAAGACAAGTTAATTTTTTAAAGTCTCTCTATTAGCAAATTGTTTAAAGGCAGTTAAATTTTAAAAAAAAATCTTTCTATGGGTTAATTAACACTTGGTCTCCTGATAACTTTTTATTTTGTTAGCACAAAAGATTTTTTAAAATCTTCATTTTATTGATTTCCACATGATAAAAGTAACACATGTTAACTGTAGAAAATTTGGAAAATCATAAAAAATAAAAAGAGCATAAAAATCCTCTGAAAGCCCACCATTGCCCAGAGAACACATGGTGACTAAAATATTTTAGTCTGTTTCCCTTCTGGTTTTTTTATGCATGTTCATGTGTAGAATCTGTAGGCTTTTTTTTTTTTCTTTTGAAAAATAAGGATCATGCTGTATGCACAGTTCTATAACCTACTTTCTTTCCTTTAACATTATATTCAAAGTCTTTACCTATGTTATTAAAATTTCTTTAAAACTATGACTTCATGGCTATGTAATATCCCATTATAAGTGTGAGGCATAATTTGCCCAGCCTGACCTCTCTGACTGGACTCTGGGGTTCCTCCCATGTTTCAGTGATAGAAATAATGCTTGTCTGCACCCCCTCTGGTTGTCAGAACCCTGAACCAGACTCTTTTACATACATGGTCAGGAACTACCTGCTAGGTTGCACATGGACTAGGTTATGCAGTTAGGCATTAATGTTAAGCCCTAGATACTGGACCATAGTGTGGTAGAAAAGGGGTGGCAAGTGATCTTACCATCAAGTCAGCCCCCAACTCATGGCGACCCCTGCATAATGAAATAAAACACTGCCTGGTCTTGAACCATCCCCATGATTGGGTGCAGACCAGACTGTGATCCACAGGGTTTTCATTGCCTTATTTTTAGAAGTAGATCACTAAGCCTCACTTCATAGTCCTTCTTAGTCTGGAAGCAGTGCTGAGAAGTGTTCAGCATCAGAGCAACATGTAAGCCTACATGTTTGACTGACGGGTGGTGGCTGCACACGAGGTGTACTGGCTAGGAATTGAACCCAGGTCTCATGCATGAAAAGAGAATTCTGCCACTATGCTCTGTAGAAGGCTGTTGTTGTTAAGGGCCATTGAGTTAGATCTGATTTGTAGCGACCCTATGGACAATAGATTGGAACAATGCCCAGTGCAATACATCCTTTGATTTGTTGACTGATGCTTCCATGGGCATGGACTGTAGATCCAAGTAAAATGAAATCCTTGGCAACTTCAATCTTTTCTCAACTGATCATGATGTTGCTTATAGGGCCAGTTGTGAGGATTTTGGTTTTATTTATGTTGAGGTGTAATTCATATTGAAGGATGTAGTCTCTGATCTTCATCAATAAGTGCTTCAAGTCTTCACTTTCAGCAAGCAAGGCTGTGTCATTTGCATGTCATAGGTCATTGATGAGTCTTCCTCCAAATCTTAATGCCACATGCTTCTTCATACAGTTCAGCTTTTCATGTTATTTGTTCAGCATGCAGATGGAGTAAGTATGATGAAAGGATACAGCCCTGATGCACACCTTTCTTGATTCTAAACCACACAGTATTCCCTTGTTCTGTTCAAATGACTGCCTCTTGGTCTATGTGCAGGTTCCTCATGAGCACAATTAAGTGTTCTTAATTCCCATTCTTCCCAATACATCCATAATTTCTTATAATTCACACAGTTGAAAGCCTTTGCATTGTCAATAAAAGCCAAGTAAACATCTTTCCGGTATTCTCTGCTTTCAGCCAGGATTCATCTGACATAAAGCAGGCTATCCCTTATTCCACATCCTCTTCTAAATCCGGGTTGAATTTCTGGCAGTTCCCTGTGGATGTAGTGCTGCAACTGTTTTTGAATTATCTTCAGCAAAAGTTTACTTGTGTGTGATATTAAAGATGGTTCAATAATTTCTAATAATGTTGGATCACCTTTCTTTGATATGGGCACAAATATGGATCTCTTCCAGTCAGTTGGCCAGGTAGCTGTCTTCCAAATTTCTTGGCATAAATGAGTGCCTCCAGCACTGCCTTTGTTTGCTGAAACATCTCAGTGGGTAGTCTGTCAATTCCTGAAGCCTAGTTCTTTGGAGCTCTTGTGGCATAGTGCCTAAGGCATCTGACTGCTAATCATAAGTCTGGTGGTTCAAATCCACCAGCCACTCCTTGGAAAGCAGATTGGGCAATCTAATTCCATATGGATATCACCTTGGAAAAGCAAAGAGGGGTCGCTGAGTTGGAAACAACTTGATGGCAGTGAGAGTTTTTCCACCAAATCCTTCGGTGCTGCTTGGACTTCTTCCTTCAGCACCATTGGATCTTGATCATATGCTACATTCTGAAATGGATGAATGTCGACCAATTCTTTTTGGTACAGTGACTCTCTGTATTCCTTCCATCCTCTTTTGATGCTTCCTGCATCATTCAATAGGAGCTCTGGTGGCATAGTGCCTATAGCATTTGACTGCTAACCAGAAGGCTGGTGGTAGTTCAAACCCACCAGCCGCTCCTCAGAAGGAAGACTGGGCAATCTACTTCCATAGTGATACTGCCTCGGAAACCCAAGGAGGGGTCGCTATGAGTTGGAACTGACTCGACAGCAGTCAGTTTGGTTTTTTGGTTTTGCATCGTTCAATATTTTGCCTGTAGAATCCTTCAGTATTGCAACTCGAGGCTTGAATTTTTTTTTTTTTTTTTAGTTCTTTCAGCTTAAGAAATGCTGAATGTGTTCTTCCCCTTTGATTTTCCAACTCCAGAGCTTTGCACATTTCAATATAATACTTAAGTCTGTCTTCTCAAGCTGCCCTTTGAAATCTGTTCAGCTCTTTCACTTCACCATTTCTTCCATTCACTTCGTTGTTGTTATTTGCCGTCAAGTGGGCCCCAACTCATAGCGACCCCTCCTTGCGTTTCCGAGGCAGTATCACTACAGAAGTAGGATTGCCCAAATTCACTTTAGCTACTGTGAATTCAAGAGCAAGTTTCATAGTCTGTTCCGACATCCATTTTTGTCTTTTCTTCCTTTCCTGTCTTTTTAATGACCTTTTGCTCTCTTCATATACGATGTCCTTGATGTCATCCCACAACTCAACTGGTCTTCAGTCACTGGTGGTCAATGCATTAAATCTGTTATTCAGATGGTCTCTAAATTCAGGTGAGATGTACTCAAGGTCCTTTTTGGTTCTAATGGATTTGTGTTAATTTTTTTTTCACCTTCAACTTAAACTTGCATATGGCCTTGCTCTGACTGATGATATTGAGCTTCTCCATCATTTCTTTCCACATATGTTGTCAATTTGATTCTTGTGTATTCCTTCTGGTGAAATCCATGTGTATAGTTGCCATTTATGTTGTTTAAAATAGGTATTTACAGTGAATAAGTCTTTGGTCAGGAGCTCTGGTAGCATAGTGCCTAAGGCACTTGACTACTAACCAGAAGGCTGGCAGTTCAAACCCACCAGCCACTCCTCAGAAGGTTGGGCAATCTACTTCAGTACTGATACTGCCTCAGAAACCCAAGGAGGGGTTGCTATGAGTCAGGGCTGATTTGATGGCAAATAACAACAACAAGAAGAAGTCTTTGGTCATGCAAAATTTTATCATTCGATCTCTGGCATCATTTCCCTTGCCAAGGCCATATCTTCCCATGACTGATGCTTCTTCTTTGTTTCCAACTTTCACATTCCAATCACCACTAATTATCAATGCATCTAGATTGCAGGTTTGGTCAACTTCAGACTGCAGAAAGTGGTAAAAATCTTCATTTTCCTCATCTTTGGGTTTAGTGGTTGGTGCATAAATTTGAATGATAGTAGTATTCACTGGTCTTCCTTGTAGACATATGGATATTATCCTATCACTGACAGCCTTGTACTTCAGCATAGATCTTGAACTGTTCTCTTTGACAATGAATTTGTCATTCCCAGCATAATAAACTATATTATTGTCAGATTCATAATGGCCAATACCAGTCCATTTCAGTTCACTTATGCCTGATATCTATCTTTATGTGTTTCATTTCATTTTTGACAACTTCCAATTTTCCAAGATTCATATTCCGTGCATTCCATGTTCCGATTATTAATGGGTGTTTGAAGCTGTTTCTCCTCATGTTGAGTCATGCCCCATCAGCAGATAAAGGTCCAGAAAGCTTTACTCCATCCATGTCATTAAGGTTGACTCTACGTTGAGGATGCAGCTCTTTTGCAGTCATGTTGAGTGCTTCCCAACCTGAGGAGCTCATCTTCTGGCACTGTATCAGACACTGTTTCTGTGCTATTCATAAGGTTTTCAGTGGCCTTTTTTTTTTTTTTCCCCCCAGAAGTAGACATGGCACCTCCTTCTTCCTAGTCGGTCTTAGTCTGGAAGTTCTGCTGAAACCTCTCCACCATGGGGACCCTGCTAGTATTTGATATACCAATGGCATAGCTTTCAGCATCACAGCTACGCACAAGCTACCACAGTATGACAGACTGATAGACAAGCAGTGGTATAGAAGGCTAGGCTAGGTAAATTAAGGCAACATGGAGACCCAGTAACCTCCAGGCACATCCTGACCAACCCTAGTGGAGCACACATGGCCAGACATTGCGGAGACCAATGGTCTCCTTACTGCAGAGACTGCTACACACTTTTTCTAATATCAGGCCACGTTACCTGCTTGCATACCTCAGTGCCTCCCACCCACATCTCTGTCACTATTCTCTCTTTGTCTCCTCCACTCCTGAATTCATGCATTCCTTCATTAAATCATATGACAAACATTTAATGACATTTGTTTGAGCACTTTCCAGGGCATGTTCTTCTCCACTGGGGGAGTCACCAGCTGGGTGACCTTCCATGTAGGAGGAATTCTGCCACCTGCCCCCACCCTGACCTTGCAGCCCTGAGAGTTAGCCCTTGCCTTGGTGAGGTGCATGCAGCCCTTTGAGTTCAATGTGTGCCTCTGGGCCTGGATGATCTCATTCATACCCAGTGTTCACCTCTGAGAGATGACATCATTCATTCATTCATTCAGTAGTCACTGAGCACTTGCTGTGTGCGAGGCATTGCTGGGGGCTGCACAGACCTGGAGTTGCCAGCCCCACCATCTCAGGAAGGGCCTCTCTGCCAGGGAATCACACTCAGCTCCTCCCTCTTCCTCACCCTCTGCCTCTGATCCATCTGTCCCATTTCTTAAATGCACTTTTCATAGCTTTCTCTGTTCTTAAGACTCACCCAGCATCTTCCTGCCCAGAGGACTTTGCACCTCGTGTTCCCTCTGCCTGGAACCATCTCCTCTCAGGTGTTCGTCCAGCTTGCTCCCTTGGTCAGGTCTTTGCTTGCACATCACCTCTGCACTAAGGCCATTCAAACCCCCAAAAACCAAACTCATTGCCTTTGAGAAATTTCAACTCTTAGCAACCCTATAGGACAGAGTAGAACTGCCCCATAGGGTTTCCAAGGCTATAATCTTTTTGGAAGAAGACTACCACGTCTTTTTCCTGTGGAACAGCTGGTGGGTTCAAATTGCCAATCTTTCAATTAGCAGCTGAGCGCTTAACTGCTGTGCCAACAGGGGTCCTATATCTCCATCCACAGCCCCTATATCTCAATGTGCAAACCCCACCTACACACACAGGTTCATTCCTTCTCTCTGCTGTTCTTGTTAGTTGCTATGAACTTGGTTCTGACTCATGGTGACTCCCTATGTGCAGAGTACAACTGCTCCATAGGTGTTTCAAGACTGTGACTTTTCAAAAGCAGATTACCAGGCCTGTCTTCCGAGGTGCCTCTAGGGGGGTTCGAACTGCCAACCTTCCAGCTAGTAGCTGAGTACTTAACCACCTATGCACCCAGGGACTCCAGTCCTTCCCTTAGCACTGCCTAACACACTTCACCATTGTCTGTCATCTCACAGGAAAGTCTCATGAGGACAGGGACTGAGAGTGATTGGTGCACTGCTTTATCCCAGCTCCCAAGCCTGGCGCACAAGTGACTTTGAGTAAATACTTGAAGCAGCGATGGGGCCTCTCTCTTCTTCACCCATCCCCACTGCCACAGCCTCCTCACTGCTGCCCTGCCTCCCACGCCCTGCACCTGGTTCACTCTCGACTCAGACACAGTGACACCTTCTAGAAAAGGTAAAATCTGACCATGTCACTGCCCTGCTTAAGATCCTCCAAAGTGCACTCTTGGGACAGGGACCTCACTACCTCACCTGTGACTGACCTCCCTAGAACACCAACGTGCACCTTCATCCTTCAGGTCTCCCTGTTGTCTCTGTACAATGGGGATTCATTTTGAGGACCCAGTGAGATGTGAGCACGCAATGGGCCTGGCACTGAGCAGGTGTTCCCTCTACGCAGGGCATCAGATTACCCCTTCCACAGGCTAGCCCACTCCTGAGCCCCTTGCTGGCTGTGCCCCGGTGAGGCCAGACCCTCTGCCAGGCATCCTTCTTCGGGCTGCATGTCTGTGGGCTGAGTAGCCCCTGGTACTTCTGTCTCATCAGGCTCCCCACACCCAGAAGCCCCCCACATGCACAGACTCATCTCCCAGGTCTGAGTGTTGCATGGGGGGCCCAGAGTAGAGTATTCTGGGAGTGGAGGACCTGCAGGAAGTAGGAGTGACATGGACTTGCCACCCACCATTCAGCCACTTCAAAGCCTGGAGTGCCTCCTGCCACCCTCGAGTTCCCAGCCAGACAGTCCGGTCAGAGATGAGTCATCACAGGAGCCAACCTCGGGAGCTGGGCTTGGAGAGAGGCAGGCTCAGGGAGACTTGGCCTCGCAGGGCACAGCCCCCCGCCCCCAGAAGTTGTTGCTCCCGGAATCCTTTCCCCAGCAAAGCACGGACCCAGCCAGTCTGTGCCAGGCTCGTCCAGTGTGTATCCTCACAGCAGCTCGGGTCACGTGGGGAAACACTCAGAACAGGCACCTGCTATCCCGACACAGCCTTCCAGCTCGTGTGTCTGGGTGGCCCTGACAAAGCTCCACCCCAGCAGAGGATCTGAGGCCACCAGGAAGTGATCTTCTCATGGGTCCTCATGCCGAAATCACAATGTGGGAAGGGGAGGAGGAAACAAATGCCCATCTTGAAAACCCAGGTGCAATTTTAGACTCTCAAAAGCCCCACCTCGTGTTTTCCAAGGGTTTTGTGTGCCAGTGGTGGTGCTTTGTAAATATTTGAATAAATGGATGCAAGGCAGGGATGCTGGGAGGATACAGTGGGAGGTGTGTGAAAAGCGCTAGTTGGGTTGCATGATGCAAGGAATGCTAAAACAAAACAAAGCGCAGACGCCGCACTTATTATCATCAAGTCGATTTTAACTCGTGGCAACCCCCTGTGACAACAGAACTGCTCCATAGGGTTTCTTGGCTGTAATTTTTACATCACATCACCAGGGCTTTCTTCCAAGGTGCCGCCGGATGGGTTCAACTGCCAATCTTGAAGGTAGTCACTGAGCATGGATAGTGCACCACCTGGGGCCTTGAAGGGATGGTCCCCGTGGCTCGTGTCAGGCTTGTGTCACTGCAGGGAGCAAAGCGTTATTAAAGGCGGCCTTAACATGTAAGCCACGCATTAGGATAAGGCCAGGGTTGGCTTACTCTAGACTTTCTGTGTTCTTTTGATTTGTTACCTCACAAGTACCTAGTCCCGAGCAAGTCTGCAGAGGCCACATTGGCTCTCCCTGCCCTCAGGGACCTAATGGCCTAGGACTGTTTAGAACCAGACCTGTCCTGGAAGGATGTCCAGGGGCTATGGACGCACAGCCAGAGTGACTGCTGTATCTCAATTCTGTTCCACTGGTCTATGTGTCTGTTGTTGTACCAATACCAGGAAGTTTTGACTACTGTGACTGTATAGCAGGTGTGAGGTCTGGGAGTGTGAGACCTCTTACTTTATTCTTCTTCACTAGTGCTTTGTTTATCCGAGGTCTGTTTCCTTCCCAATGGTGAAGGAGGGCTTCATTGAAGGGGTTCCTTGAGCTGAGTGTTGACAGCTAAATAGGAGTTTGCCAGGTGGAGAGGGAAGGAATGGAATGTCAGGGAGAGGGAACAGCCTGGCAGTATGAAAGGCCCAGTATGTCCAGAAAGCAGAGAGGTGTTTGGAAAGCCAGAGCACCAGGCCTGGCAGATCTCTGTGGGATGATCTTGGCACTAACCAAGAATCACTGGGGGTGAGAGAGTCCCTGCTTACACAGCAACCCCCCTCTCTCATCTCTGTGACCTTGAGCAGGTTATCTACCTCCCTGAGCCTTAGTTTTGGAGACCATATTGTCCACCTCAGGGGAGCTGCTACAACAATACTGGCGATGCTACCTGTCCCTCAGATGTTTGATGGATGTGAGCCACACCCCAAGGCCCCAACGCCCATAAGGCCTCCACATATGGAAACGTCTGCCTGACCAATGGCCAGACCAGCTGGACCCTCGCCTGGCTCCTTACATGTGATCCACCAAACACCCAAACTGACCATGGAAAAGACTATGTAATAGAAGAGTTCAGAAGGCCCCTTGCCCCAGGAGTCCCACCTCCCACCTGCAAAGCCTCAGCTTTCATCCCAGAGACAGTCACCGGCCCCAGTGGGAGGAAAGTGAGGTCAGAGGGGCCTCTGGTAGAAGCAGGATCCTGAGGACAACCCCTTGAGGCTGACGGGGTGGTCAGCAACACCTCCTTGGCATCAGGTACCACCAGAGGCCACCCTACAGGAAGTGTCCACTCAGCACGCATTTATTAAGCACCTACACTATGTCAGTCCATAGAGAGGTAGACAAGGTCCCTGGGTGGGGAGGTCATTGTTCAAAGCCGGGACATCTTCCTGAGGCCTTTCCTGGACATTTTACTGAGCTACAGAAGGGAGTTCAGACAAGGAGTGGTGAGATCCATTTTGCCTTTAAGGAAGTACCTCCCTGGAAGCAGCAGGGGAGGCAATTGTGCGTCCACCTTCATCCTCACAAAGACACGGTACACACAGGCACACCCATGATGTGCATGTAGACACAGAAACGCACATGTATTTTTAGGTGCCATCAGTTGATTCCGACTCATGTGACAGAGTTAGGACCTTCCCCACAGGGTTTTCTAGGCTGTAATGTTTATGGGACCAGATTGCTGCCATGTCTTTCTCCTACAGAGCTGCCAGTGGGTTCAAACCATCAACCATTCAGTTCACAGCCGACCGTTTAACTGTCGTGCTACCAGGCCTCCTTTGCACATGTATTTTTAGAAAGCATAGCTCCCAGGCCCTGAGATTCTTCTCAAGTTTTCTGATGTGAAATCACAGCTCCCCAAAGAATCTACCACTTTTAGGAGACCTCCCCACCAGGCCAAGGATAACACGTCCTACTCACACTGCCCTGCTGGTTTCTATGGGGACAGGGAGTGAGGCCAGGCCACCTCAGGGTTCACAGCAGGGAAGGGTGAGTGATGTCAGGAGGGGGTGGAAGGAGCCACCTGGAGAGAGGTCTCTGGAGGTTTCCGGGTCCTCGGCAGTGACGGTCCCTGCCTCCCTCCTGTCCCCTTGAGAGCACAGCAGACATCTAACCCACCTGACACCTCATGCTGGGCGCAGTAGGCACAGCCCCCTCGTCCTTGGAGCAAGTGAACAACCCTGCTTTTCCCAGAGGATGCTGAGGCTCAGAAAAGTTCAATGTTTCACCCAAAGTCACACCACCAGCAAGTGGCAAAGTTGCTATTAGCCATCAGGGCGTCAGATTTCTGAGCACTTTCTAAAGATTAAGTCTTTGAATCATTTATTGAACGGAAAAAACAATTACAGAACATGGCACTCATTGAAGGAAAAAATACAGGAAAAGAGGTCCCTGGGGGAGACGAGGGTGGGACCCTATAGACCAGCTTCAGCAGAAAAGTTCCATCTGCAGATGCAGCCCCAAAATCTGGAAGCTGGCGGCGTGCTGGGCCCTGAAGGAGGCAGGGTCTTTTCCTGTGGGCTTGCGGCTGCCACCTTTCTCTCCAGAAGCCCACAGGGCACAGCCTGCCCCCCACCCTCAGGTCACTTGGGGACACCTGAGGAGGAGCTGAACCAGTTCAGATCTTTGACAACATTGGGGAAACGGGTTACTTTTCGGAAAATGTTTTCTCCATTGTGAATGGTGGGTCAGATTCACTTGTGTAGGAGGACAGGGATGGGGGTAAGGATCGAGCAGGAGAGCCAAAGGGGTGCAGCAGAGTCTGGGTGGGTGGCTGGGGAATCCGTGTTAGAGCGGGCCTGGCCTCCCCACTCGCTCAGTACCCTCCATGGCACCAGGTCCACCGGAGATGCAAGCCACCAGAGTATGACAGACAGGCAATGGTCCCACCCTATCTCCTGCCAATTTAGAGGGCAACCAGAAAAGTCCCCAGAAAGAAATGCCCCAAAGTTTCGCAAGCAAGACTCAACCCATAGATGTCAGCGCTCACGAGACCGCAAACAGTAAGGTGGTACCATGGCCCCATGGAGTGGGGGAAGGATAGCCGACACAACCCACCTTCAGGCAGGGGTCTGCCCGGCCTCCACGACTCCGACGCATCAGGCGCACACCTAGGTGACTCAGGGCTGTCCACTTGTCTCTCGGAACTCCAGAATCCAAGGCAAACCCATTGCCTTCGAGTTGACTCACGGCAACTTCATGTGCTGTTGCAGACTAGAACTGCACTCCGAAGCGTTTTCCAGGCTGTGACATTTTGGAAGCAGGACTGTCTTCCGCTGCCAAACTTTCTGTTCCTGGTTGAGCGCGTAACGGTTTGCGCTACCCCGGGAGTCCATCTTGGGAGTCCAGCGGGCTTTAAGCGGCTCCGCAGGCTCCTCCCAGGCTCTGCCCACGCCAGCGTCCCCCTCCCTTCCCCAGCTCGCCCTCCAGCATTTCAGCTCATCTCTGCCCCCTAGAGGCAGCTCCCAAAGTTGCCCTCCCTCCACCAACCATTTACAGGTGAGAAGACTGAGGACGTTAAGGCCTGGGGAAGGGGAGGGAGGGAAACCCTGACCCAGGGAAACCCCGAGGGACCTTGACCAAGTGGCTGCAAAATGGCAGTCTGTTCTGTCGCCCAGTGCCAGCCTATGAGACACTTTCAGCCTTCGGTGGGCCTGGCCCAGGCCCTCACCAAGGAGGAGCAGTGCTGGCCGGGGTCCTCGGGAAGGCCGTGCTGGACGGGGGAAACCAGGATTCCCCCAGGCCCCAGGCCCCAGGCCCCAAGAACAGACGCTCCACAGTCTTGCCTTCAGCAGCAGATGGCAGCTCCGTGGGAGGTGGGGGCACCCTTCCTCCCTCTGGCCTCTGGGGACAGATCCAAGGAAGGAGGGACTTTGGGGCCCCGAAGAGACCCCAGCCTGTAGCAAAGCAGGACGAGCTGACCGACAGAGAAACAGGCAGAGCTTTGCTGTGTCACAGTGGCTGCCTGCAAGCTGGCACCAGTTGTCACCTGGCAGAGGCTTGGGGTGAGCTTGGGTCTCCCTCAGAGTCCTCGTGATGAAGTTACTAAAAGGGAGAGAAGGAATCGTGTCTGGCAGGCGTCTGGGGCCAAGGATTCCAGGCAGAGGGATTGTGAAGTGGGAGCAGGCTCGGCTTGCTCCAGCAGCAGCATGTAGACCAGAGTGGCTGCAGAGGAGGACAGGAAAAGTGGGAGGGGCAGCAGGAGTCAGGTGATGGAGGGCAGCGGAGGCCATGGCAGGACTTTGGCTTCTACTCAAGGAGATGGACAGTCATTGGAGAGTGTTGAGCTGAGGAGGGACCTGCTCACCCTAACTTGGCAGAAGAGACTGAAGGGACACAGGTAGAGAGGTCTGGAGACCAAGTGGGGGACCTGAGTGTGGGTAGGCTTGGTGGGGCTGGGGATGAAGATTTGAGGTTTGCACATGTTCATCTGAGATACTTTGTGAACATCTGAGTGGAAACACAGGACAGGCAGTGAGATGTGTACATCTTGAGTTCAGAGGGGAGTCCGAAGCTGGGGATGGAAATTTGGGGGCTGTCAGTGTATGGGTGCTGCTCAGTCCTTGGGGCTAGATGAGATCATCAAGGAGCAAGGTGGGAAAGGGGAGGGTCTAGGGACTCAGCTTTGGGTTGATGGAGAGCAATATGGTTCCTGCCTCTAGAAGTCCTGTTGGGAAAGTGTGATCCCAAAGCCAAGTGCATGGGGGAGGGGATTTTCTTACACATAGGAGATGTGTAAGGATACTACCATTTCCCTGCCAAGAGCTACTGGGGATTTAAAAAATAAATAAATACTCACTGCCATTGAGTCGATTCCAACTCATAGCAACCACCACCATTGGGTCTCCAAGGCTGTAAATCTTTATAGAAGTAGACTGCCTCATCTTTCCTCTGTGGAACAGCTAGTGGGTTCAAACCACTGACCTTTTGGCTAGCAGCTAAATGCCTTAACCACTACATCACCAGGACTCCTTATTAGCGACCCCAAATTCAGCCCCACCTGGAACTGTGCCCAGGATGACTCGGAAAGATGAGCTGTCCTCAGTGATGGCATCACTGAGTGTGTGGGCCTCTGTTGGAGATGTTAGCACAAACGTCTTCTCCTTCTGTGGGTTACCTTGTGACTCTCATCATGGGTCTTTGGATTAGTCCACCCAAAACCAAACCCACTGCCATCAAGTTGATTCTGACTCATAGCG
Source organism: Orycteropus afer afer (assembly GCF_000298275.1). NCBI lineage: Eukaryota > Metazoa > Chordata > Mammalia > Tubulidentata > Orycteropodidae > Orycteropus > Orycteropus afer. Next base: position 2,926,765 of record NW_006921654.1, read on the forward strand.
ACCCCCTCTGGGTTTCCGAAGCAGTAAATCATTATGGAAGTAGATTGCCCCATCTGCCTGCCACAGAGTGGCTGGTGGGTTTGAACCACCAACCTTCTGGTTAGCAGTCGTGTTGTTCTTTATAACTACATCATTATTTGATGCATATTTAACATAAAACGATACAGAACATACTATGGATGAACACTTTTGGACGCTTCAGGAGCAGAGGGTTTCTTTGCTGCCGCCCAAAGAATGACATTTTAGAAATGTGACAGCCAAAGTAGGCACATTTTGAGTCAAACAGCAACCTTGATAAGAGTTTGTGTCTATTATTGAGGCTTCAGGTTTGGGGTTAAATGGAAAGGTTTGCTCATGAAATCATTTAAACCTTTTCAAAATCTCATAAACAGGTAAGAAGCCATTTCCAGTACTTCAATACATTGGCAGGGATCCCAGTGGGGTCACCTGGATTATGACAGTACCTGTAGCCACCATGCAAACACAACACTCTGAACAGTGCAGACTGTAGCATGTGGCCTGGCTCCTTGCGATGGAGGAGGGTGATCACTTACACCTGTGTAATACCAGTCCCAGCCTGTCTACCAAGCGTGAAATCCAATTATGTAAAACAACATGACTATCAAATTCCCAGACAGTACGTAATTTCTAACTGAATTTGTATATTCAGAAACCTGTGGCATGTTTTTAAATTCTTTTAAGATGCAAAGTATATTGAGAATTAACCCAGGTATAGATCCATCAACCTATAGTCAGCTGATCTTTGACAAAGGCCCCAAATCCATTAAGTGGGGAAGAGAATGTTTGTTTAATAAATGGTGCTGGCAAAACTGGAGATCCATTTGCAGAAAAATGAAACAAGATCTGTACCTCACACCACACACAAAAACAAACTCCAGATGGATCAAAGACTTAAATGTGAAACCTAGAACTATACAGTTTCTCAAGGAAAATTTAGGCTCAAACTTAAGGGCCCTAATATTTGGTATAAATAGACTACCAAGCATAATTCAAAATGCACCAACAGCAGAAGAGAAGCCAGATGATTGGGACCTTCTAAAAATTAAATGTTTATGTGCTTCCAAAGACTTCTCCAAAAGAGTCAAAAGAGAACCTACAGATTGGGAAAAAATATTTGGTAATAACATATCTGACAAGGGACTTATCTCTAGAATTTATAGAACACTCCAACACCTCAATAACAAAAAGACAAACAATCCAATTAAAAAATGGGCAGAAGACATGAATAGACACTTCACCAAGGAGGATATTCAAGCGGCCAACAAACATATGAAGAAATGCTCACGATCATTAGCTATTAGAGAGATGCAAATCAAAACAACAATGAGATACCATCTTGCTCCAGCACTAGTAGCAAAGTTCAACAAGACAGAAAATAACAAATGCTGGCGAGGTTGTGGAGAGATTGGGACTCTCATACACTGCTGGTGGGACTGTAAAATGGTACAACCATTGTGGAAAGCAGTATGGCGATTCCTTCAAAAGTTGGAAATACAAATACCATTTGACCCAGCCATCCCATTACTAGGTATATACCCTAAAGAAGTGAGAGCCATAACAAGAACAGATATATGCACGCCGATGTTCATCGCAGCACTATTTACAATAGCCAAAACTTGGAAACAACCTAGGTGTCCAACAACTGAGGAATGGATAACCAAACTTTGGTACATTCACACAATGGAATACTATGCAACGCTAAAGAATAATGTAGAATCTGCAAAACACCGCATAACGTGGATGAACTTGGAGGACATTATGCTGAGTGAAATAAGTCAGTCACAAAAGGACAAATATTGTATTAGTCCGTTATTGTAAAAGTTAAGGAAATGTTTATATATTGGAGGACATTTTCTTTGTTGGTTACCAGGGGTGGGAGGGAAGGGGAGGGAATGCTGTTAGATAGATAGAGATAAATATTGATTTGGGTGAAGAGAAGGGCAATGTACCAAATGTGAGTGACCAATATGGCAGCATTGAGGATGAGAAAGACAGAGAGAGTTACATGGGCAGTACAAACAACAACTATGAACCCCTTTGTAAATACAATACTGAGTTGTTAATGAAAGCAAATATGGGTATAGGGACGGATAGATGGGTGAACAAGCTAAACAATTATGTATGTCTAAATGGAGAGTGTATCCAAGATCATATACAGGGTTGGCAGAAAATGGGCCTCTCGAAGAGTATGAAGGGATGGACACTGGGAGGAGGTAACTATGGGGAGGAAGTGGGAGGGGAGCTGATGCATTGTAAATTTTGGTCAATGACATGAGACAAAGTATATGTGAACTGCTGTATGAAAAGTGAATTTACTCTGTAAATCTTCACCCAAATCCTAATAAAAAAAAAAAAAGTATATTGAGAATTAGATAAAAACACTGAACTAAAGACTGTAACCACAATGGTGGCTGAAGCTCAATATCTGGGCTAACGAAGAAATGTGTCTCAAAACATCTATCGTCGTGACATCGATTTTCCCTCAGTCTTAGCATATCCAGTGCTTCTCTTCCAGTAGGATTTTTCTTTTAGTGTGCAAGAAAGAAAGGCCCAGCTACACAGAAGTCCCTTATAGAAAAGGTATGGTATGGCAAAAGTCCCAGCATGGCACAGTTTGACTACTAATCTAACGACTGGCAGTTTGAACACACCCAGTGGTACCTTGGAAGAAAGGCCTGGTGATCTGCTTATGTAAAGATTGCTGTTCACTGCCGTTGAGCTAATCCCAGCTCACGGAGACCCCATGTATACAACTGCGTTCCGTAGGGTTTTCAAAGGTGTGGCCTTTCCGAAGTGGATTGCCAGGCCTGTCCTCTGAGGTACCTCTCAGTGGGTTCGAATCACGAACCTTTCAGTTAGCAGCCAAGCATCTAACCCTTTGTGCTGCCAGGAGCTTCCAAAAAACCCACAGGAGTGGTTCTACTCTGTAACACATGTGGTCACAATGAGTCGGAATTGACTCAGTGGCAACGAGCTTGCTTTCTGGGGAAGCTGCTGAGATACTGGTCCAGGAGAACAAAGGTGCACATAGCATTCGCCACGTGTTTCATATTGGCTTTGATTTGCTAGTTACAGTAGTTTGTGAAAAACAATACACTGCAAAAACAGAGTGAGGGTTTTTTCAGTTTAATTCAGTGACTACAAGCTGTGTGCTTTAACTGCAGAAACCATGGCAGGATCGGAAGTACTAATGCGGCTCTAATACTGAAACACAGGTAACCAGAGGTACCAAAGACAATGATCATGTGAGTCATCATCAAAGACAGTCGGGATAAATATCACCCATTTCCTGTCAGCTGCTGCAAAAACTCGCAGATTTCAAACTGAAAAGGCATCCTGCGAGGCTTTTCACTTACCCGTCAAGTGAAGAAAGGCTGTCTTAGGTCCCCTCGTTGAACATGAGGCTGGGGTTTCAAGATCACGTTCCCTGTATCATCACAAGACATGTGATACTGTTAATACTGTTTGACATTGAACTGCTATAATTGATGGTGTGACGACTCTCTTGTGTATCCAGCAAAGGACAAACCTATTAGAGTAAAACAGCCAATCATGAAAAATGAATGGTTCCGTAATGATGTCAAGAAGGACCCCTTTTGTGTCTCAGGATCTATTAACCAGTTCCGAGCCCCAGTTGCTATACAGACACCCCTTCTCCAACTAGAAGGTCACTAAGGAGCAGCACTGAGGGTGGGAACCAGGGCAGTCTTAAGAGAGGGATGAGACTGGAGGATGAGTTAGGACGAAGTCAGCTGAACTTGATAAATAAGTGATGTGTAAGGGGAACGATGGGAAAGCACCTCCCAGATTTCTGGATCGGTTTAGCCTGTGTGGAGAAGTTGCTGTGATGCTCGCAAAGCTTGAGTGGCCTGATCTGTGAGCACTGAGGCCTAGGTACACACAAATCTAGAGCTTCTGGGGGACGCATCCTGTTTCCCTTTTTGCCCTGGCTGCAGGGAAGCTCCAGGCACATCCTACCATTAATCACAACAACTGTGTCAATCGCCATGGTTGACAGATTTCATTTTTCGTCAATTCTCATTTCCCCTTTCAATTCGGATTCATTGTACTTGATGTAAATGCCTTCGTACACGTCCTCATTTTGTTTGCGGAGAGACAGCATAATAACCACGTGTCAGGCAATCAAACAAAGAGCAGCACGCGTGTACCAGGTGGCTTCAGCCCAACTTATTTTTTAAAATCCTGCCAAAGTCTGGGGCAGGATGAGACACCCTGGAGAATTACAACTATTAGAGGGATGTCCCACAGGACTAGCCACGCCCAGTCCCTGCTGTCAGGGTGCCTAGTGAGGAGTGAATCTCTCTAAAGGGGAGATTATAGCACAGCCCCAGCCCGCAGAGAGTGAAAAGGGCACGCACTTACCGCTTAGGCCTTGGTGCAAGCCTCAGCCCTGCCACTGACCAGCTGTGTGACCTTGGGGGAGTCACTTCACCTCTCTGAGCCTCAGTTTTCTCATCTGCTTTACACAAAGTTCACACTGAGTCCAAGCAGGCAGGAAGGCACTAACAATGGGGTGGGGGTGGGGGGACTGGCTCAAAAATTTGCATTTCTAACAAATTTCTAGGCAATGCTGCGGGTGTGTGGATGGCACTTGGAGAACAGCTGTCCATGGGAGTGGGGAAATTTATTTCAGGGGGGATAAAAGATGGATGCCCTAACTGTGGTCTTTGGTGAAGACAGTAAGCAAAGGGCTTCCGCTCTCCAGGAATCCTCCAGGCCAAGTACAGCCAGCGTGGTCCTCTGGCCTCTGATGGACCCGGGGAACCTGACCCCACACAGATTCCTGGGGTATTACTGTGTCATTTTAAGTGTTGCTACTATTAGTAGGAAAGGAGGCAGCCGGGGAGCAACACGCCAGGTGCTCTGAGCTGTTGGGAGTTTGGGGCAAAAGCAAACATTCTGAGGCTGGGCTGCTGGAGGAGCCCCTGTACCAACCCTCACAGTCCTTGACCTCGGGTTTCTCAGCCTCACCCAGGCTCAGACATCTCTGGGCAAAAGGGTGCCATTTGCACTCACCTCCTGACTTGGCCATGAGTTAAACTGCTTCAAACGTTCCTTAGAAGCGAGGATGGTGAGGTGGAGGCTTGCTTAATTTGGATGTGTCATCAGGAAAGACCAAGTTCACTGTAGAGGGACGTCGTGTTTGGTAAAGCAGAGGGTCAGTGAGAACGAGGGAATCTCTCAGGGAGGTGGACTGACACAGCAGCCGCAGCAACGGGCTTAAACATGTCAGAGTCAGGGACGTGGAACAAGACTGGGCTACACGTTGTTCTCTTATACACAAGGTCACCGTGAGTCAGAGCTCACTTGATGGCAACTAACAACAATAAATGCCATTGATTGTTGATAGGATTTGGGGTAATTCAGCTTCTCCTGTCCCCTCACCCTGTCACCGGGCTCAGGTCAGTCAACATCCCAGGACAGGTGGCTGGAGTAGGGAGGGTTGGCCAGATGATCAGCCTCCGTCCTTCGCAGGACTTCCATGAGCCCACGAGGCTAGGGTATTGTAGCTGTTGCCTTGCCTCTGCTGTGAAATCTTTTTGTGCACAACAATGGGTGGGTGGCAGCAATGGGTGGGTGACATTACCTTCACAGAGCCCTCCATCATCATACCTCAGTCCCCTGGCGGGACAGCTGATGATCATTTGCAGCACTCATGGATTTGACATTGTGTATTTCAGTTATTAGTGAACTTCGTGGAAGGTCCACATTGTAGCAAATGATCATTTTATGAGCCATGATTGTCCAAACTAGCATGTGCTAGCTAATCCCAAACTGATGGGCAGGCTTACCCAGCCCTCCGGCATCTGCCTCTCAACCCAACTCCACTGCTTTCTACTCATCAAGCAAAGGGACTCTGCTGGTGTGACCAAAACCTGGGTCCCTGGTGAAAAATGGCCCAAAAGCCAAATCTGGGCTGGTGAAGGAAAAGGAGAGAGAGTGAAGAGGTCAGGCCCAGTGTTGGTTCTAGGAAGGAATGAAAGGAGGCTGGCATGAATTTGGATGGAATATGCCTAGTTTTGCTAGGCTCAGTTCCGTGATGTCTGTCAGCCAGATCACCATTTCCTCTACAACAACGGGAAAGTGACTTGTAAAACAGTTCAATGAATTTTCCAGCCAACGTATAAACGCTTCATCAGGTCAGAGCTGAAACCTTAGTGAATAATGACAAGACTCGGTAAACTTAGGGCATCTGGATGGTCAGAGGAACGTATGAGTTGATTTTAGTTTATTTAAGTGGCAGAGTATATTTTAATTGTGGCCTAGATTACTTTCATCTTCTATGTATAGAATATAAGATTGTTGTTGTTGTTATGTGCCGTCGAGTCGGCCCCAACTCATAGCGACCCCTCCTTGGGTTTCCGAGGCAGTATCACTACAGAAGTAGGATTGCCCAACCTTCCTTCCGAGGAGTGGCTGGTGGGTTTGAACCGCCAGCCATCTGGTTAGCAGGCAAGTGTCTTAGCCACTATGCTACCAGAGCTCCCATAGAATATAAGATTAGTCACTTATATTTTTCCAGTTATGTCTTAATGCGGTTCTTTAAAAACTTGGCCTTGGCAGTAAAACACTACTGATTCTTATGCGGAAACCCGATCCATTAAAGGGATGGAAGCAGAGCAGCTCTGTATAAAGGGGGATGAGAGGGGGCTCCATGATACACCAGCCTCTCGGCCCCAGGACACCCACGTAGGGCCTCTTGCCTTCCCTTTCGAGAGGTTTACTTTAGCCTTATTCATATCCGAGTTCAGGTGCTGAGTAAGCATGTGGTGTATTGTTAACTAGATGGATGGATGGACGGATGGACAGAGGGACAGACGGATGGGCAAATTGCATGGCTGGTTGGTTGCGGGAACTGATGGAGGGTTAATGAATGGGTGGGTGTTGCCACAGTCCGTCTTTCATTTCCACCATAATCTGCCCCACTCCTAGTGCCACATATGTCCAAGTTGCTTGTAAGAGATGTCAGGATCTTGACATGACATTAGCTGACTTTTTGTGGAGATGCATCCCCATCGTGAAAAGAATTCTGAACACCAGGCAGCCTCTTCCTCACCCTCATAGTTCCAACACTCCATTACCATCAAGGTGACAGCTCACATCTTGTACTAAATGGCAGTGGGTTTGAGTTTTGGGGGATGCATACTAGCCATCCCTGGGTGGTGTGAACTTGAACGCATTTGGCTGCTAATCAGAAGGTTGGAAGTTCGAGTCCACCCTTTGGAATGGAGCATAGTTTCACTCTGACACACGCAGTCGCCATGCATCTTGTGGTGTCTTAGCATTATTCAGTTCTTGATATGCCTTTTCCCTACATAAGCACCAGGTCAGGGCCTGCTTTGATGACCTATGAAGTGGCCTAGAAGAGCAAACCAGCATGTTGGAGAGAGGAGCATTTTTTTACATCAGCAAGATCCCAACTCTGTGACCTCCCAGTCCTGGTGCTTGGCAGCCATGGAACAGCATCTTGGCTAAGAGAATGGGGTTTCAGCTTCCCATAGACACAGGTTCCTCTGCATGGGGCTGTGTGACCTTGAGCACATCACTTAACCTCTCTGAGACTCAGTTTCCCCACCTGTCACAGGCCATTATGAGGAGTGCTGTTGTTGTTAATTGTGGTTGGGTTGGCTTTGGCTCATGACAACCCTTTGTGTAACAACTAAACACTGATCCTACGCCTCCTTCACAATCTTTGGAATGCTCAAGTCCATTTGTGCAGCCACCGTGTTTTTTGAGTAACTTAGTATTTTGAGCCTAGGGGGCTCATCTTCCAGAACTATATCGGACGATATTCTATTGTGATCTCTGGGGTTTTCATTGGTGAATTTTAGGAGGTAGATTGCCAGGCCTTTCTTCCTAGTCTTAGTCTGGAAATTCTGCTGAAATCTGCACACTATGGGTGAAATACTGGTGCCATAGTTTCCAGCACCATGTTGTTGTTGTTGTCACGTGCTGTGGGACCTGACTCATAGCGACCCTCCTTGGGTTTCCGAGGCAGTATCACTACGGAAGTAGATTGCCCAACCTTCCTTCTGAAGAGTGGCTGGTGGGTCTGAACCGCCAGCCTTCTGGTTAGCAGTCAAGTGCCTTAGGCACTACGCTACCAGAGCTCCCAGACAGACACAAATGAGCTAATGGAGTGCACAGGAGGTACTGAACGTGGGGAAGGCAGGATCCACTCAGGGGCCAGGAGATGGTGGCTGCCCATGCTGGCCTATGGGGGAAGGACAGTGTCTCAGAAGAGCCTGTATTCTGAGGTGCAGTTTCCACTTAGGAATCATGGGCACCTTTGTGAAAACTGCTTGGGAAGAAAGTCCAGGACAGAGGCGAGGCTTCATCCTCTGTCCTTGGCGGCAGCTGGTGCCGGGGGACAGGGAGGCGGAGCGGGAAGGGAGGAGGGCTGTCATCAGGTTATTTCTCCGCAGCCATATTTATGTTGTTGATCAAATGGGCCCTGGGTTTGGAAATTGAAAGTGTTTCCCTCATCATTTAAAACAGCGCCTACCTCTGTCGGCCATGGTGACTGAGAGATTAATCTCCCAGCTGGCCACACAGGCATGTCTGCGCCAACTGGTCCCATCTGCAGGCAGGAGTGAGGCTATCCTAGCGCCAGGAGGGTAATGAGGCTGGAGGAAGGGGTGTCTTCAAGGTGACCTTACTGGGCTGGCCCCTCTGCAGAAGGTTCTGCAAGGCAGGCACACTATACACCTCCAATCCTGGGCTCTCATTCTGGGCACATGCAGCCCTGCCCATGGCCAGGTGTCTGGTGGCATGTCTGTCTTGGATCTTGAGGTGTATACTAGCCCACTTTAGCAGCTGGGGTCTGAACAAGCCAGTCCAGAGTCCCACTAAGGACAAGATTCTCAGACCTAACCCCATTGTTCCACAGGAGTGTGGACCCACACACTCCTACCCTCTCCAAGGAGGGCTGGTGTCCCCAACACTCCCAAGTCCTGCTCTTGGCTTTGCAGGTGAGAGACTGCATAGTAGGGAGGAAGAGTGAGACTCTGACTGGACAACAGCTAGCCTGCACTTTATTAGAGAGAATATGGTAGCAGAGTGGCTGCTAGCTTAGCTCCAGTCCAAGCTACAATCCCTCGTCATTGGCCACTGGTCACATTAGATGAGTGATGGCCAACAGTTCCATCTTAGGGCAAGCTCTAGACAGTTGCAGTTGCTGTATAGAGTGCTATGTTGAAAAGGATGCTGAAGCTGCTTCCTGGGCCAAATAGGAAAGAGAACCATGATTGATTAGTAATGTCTGTCATTGTAATAGAATTAGGAAGTGGTGACAGGCATGCTGTATGTTCCAGTAAAGACTAGCTCTCTCTGAAGTTGAGGTCAGACCAGATAAATACTTTAAACAGATCTCTTTTGCCTGAGAGGAAGAGGTGAAGGGGAGCCTCTCTTTGCCACCTTTCATCTGTGAGTCTTGAAGAACAATAGAAAGCTTTAGCTTGTGGTAGCTGACAGCTAAAGGAATACAAATAAGAAGCTAGTTCTTTATCCAAACCTCAGAGAGTTACAGCCAGTCAGAAAGCAGAGAAGAAACTGAATTCTAGCTTTGTGGGGAGACTGACACAGATCCAACTAAGTCCTATGCAGTTCACTCAGTCATTCAGTAAATATTTATTTAGCACCTACTGTGTGCCTGGCAGTGAGCTAGGAGCTATGGAGGCAAACAGTAAACAAATCAGGATAGACAAGGTATCTGTCCTCAAGGAGCTTATAGTTTAGTGGGAGGTTACCAGAAAAACTAAACCCACTGCTATCAAGTTGATTCCAACTCACAGCTGCCCTAGGATAGAGCAGACCTGCCCCTTAGGGTTTCCAAGGCTGTAATCTTTACAGAAGCAGAATGACACCTCTTTCTGCCACGGAGCAGTTAGTAGGTTTGAACTGCCAACCGTTCAGTTCACAGCTGAGTGCTTACCACTGCACCACCAGGACTCCTTACTGGGAGGTTAGGGAGTCCAAAAACCTAATAAACAAGTAAACAAATAAATAATCAGTATATTTACAGACTTTGGTAAGTACTTTGAAGGAAGTACCTGGGGTGATAGGGCATAAAATGAGGTGGGGGCATAAAATGAGGTGGGGGCAATCAGGGCTGGCTTCTCTGAGAAGGTGACATTTAATGACTTAATGGATGAGAAAAAGGCAGCCATGATTGTATGTGTATGAAAGAGAGCAGGAGAGCTCGAGCAAGCAGCTTTTCCTGTGCTTATGAACATTTTGTATCTTCTTTGGAGAAATGTCTATCCAGATGCTTTGCCCATTTTTAATTATTCTTCTTTTGATTACTGAGTTATAAAAGTTTGTGTATTTTACATGGGAGAAAGAAGGGCTGCTTATGCACAGGGAGACAGCTCAGGGGGCAGGAGTGAATGGAGGGATGGACACTGGAAGAGGTAACTACAGGGAGGAAGTGGGAGGGGAGCCGTTGCATTGTGGTAAACTGTGGTCAATGTCATGAGGCAAAGTGTATGTGAACTGCTGTAGGGAAAGTGAATTTGCTCTGTAAATCTTCACCCAAATCACAATAAAAAAAAATAATAAATAAGAAAAATAAAAGTTCTTTATGTGGTTTTGATAGTCTCACAGGAGGAATGTGTGACTCACAAGCATTTTCCTCCATCCTGTGGGTTGGAGTCTTTTCACTTCCTCACTGGTGTCCTTTGAAGTACAAACATATGAATTTTGATGGTGTCTGATCTATTTTGTGGGAGCTCTGGTAGCATAGTGCCTAAGGCATTTGACTACTAACCAGAAGGCTGGCAGTTCAAACCCATCAGCCACTCCTTGGGAGGAAGGCTGGGCAATCTACTTCCATAGTGATACTGGCTCGGAAACCCAAGGAGGGTCACTATGAGTCAGATCTGACTCTACGGCAATGAGTTTGGTTTTGGTTTTTGGTCTGTTTTGTTGTTGCTTGTGTTTTTGGCGTCAAGTCTAAGAAACCACTGCCTAATCTGAGGTTGTGAAGTTTGACACCTGTGTTTTCTTCTAAGAGTTTTGTCATTTCAGTAATTTCTGTCTTTCTAGGCATTTGTCCATTTCTCCCAAGTTATCTAATTTATGGGCATACAATTGTTCATTGTATTCCATTGTAATCCTTTTTATTTCTGTAAGGTCAGAATAAATAATGGCTTCTCTTTCATTAAAATACATTTCAATTTTAAAAAAAGTCCCCTTCAAGCTTAATTTACATAACATACTGCACAAAAATATTGTTCCACATCCTGCTTTGGTGAGTAGCAACTAGGATCTTAAAAGCTTGCAAGCAGCCATCTAGATGCAACGATGGGTCTCTCCTCATCCAAAGCAAAGAAGAATGAAGAAAACCAAAGACTCATGGAAACAATTAGTCCAATGGACTAGTAGACCATGCAATCCTCAGCCTATATGACTGAGACCAGAAGAACTAGATGGTGCTTGGCTACCACTGTCAACCACTCAGAGGAGGATCTGTGTAGGAGATCCTGGATAGAGTGGGAGAACTATGTGGAACAAAAGTCAAAATTATAAAATAAAATAAAAAAAAGACAGACCAAGTTTGCTGGTCTGATAGAGCCTGGTGAAACCCCTGAGACTATGGCCTCTCGCTGCCCTTCAGGTCTGGAAACAAACTCACTCCTGTGGCTTCCAGACAAACAGAAGACTGGCATATGGACTGAACACTTACATCAGGTAGATACACTCCTTGCAGAGATCAGTCATGGGAGAACAGAAGGGCAGTGTATGCACAGGGAGCCTGGTTGGGGGACAGAAGTGCTTGGGATGGAAGGACACAGGAAAGAGGTAACTATGGGGAGGAAGCAGGAAGAGAGCTGTTACACTGTGGGGAACTCCAGTCAATGTCATGAGACAATATGTGTATGAACCACTGTGGGAAATGAATTTGCTGTGTAAACTTTCACTCAAATCACAACAAAAATTAAAAAAAAAAAAAAAGTACCCTAACAGAGACTGGTGACAGATAGTGGTGAGGGCTGCAAAAAGAGCCAACGTAATTAACATCACAGAATTGGACATGTGACAATGGCTGAAGTGTGAATGTTTTGTTATGTATCGTTTACCCAGATGTTGTAACGGTCCCCTTTTTCATTTCTGATTCTAATCATTTGAGTCTTTTTTCCTTGGTCAATCCGGTGAAAAGTTTGTCAGCTTTATTGATCTTTGGAACGTTTGATTTCATGGATTTTCTCTATTGCTCCCTCAGTCTGTGCGTCTGGAAAAGGGGCATCCCTGCCTGACTGAGCTGGAAGAATTAAGTAGCTCCAAGGCCCTCACTAATGAGGTGTGGTGGCTGTCCCTGAGCGAGGCAGCTGGTGCTCCCGGCTGACCCCTGACCCTCCCCCAGAAGCCCCAGCCCAGAGCACCCCGTCATCTTATCCTGTAGGAGGACAAAGTCACCAAGGATCCCAGGGGTTCCTTCCTCAGGGCCCTCAGGGGGCTTTTGCACCCTCCACATGTTCTTGCCCCTGGTGTTGGAATAGTTCAGCATTCAGCTGCTAACCAAAAGGTCAGTGGTTCAAGCCTACACAGTGGCTCCACAGGAGAGAAACCTGCTGATCTGGTCCCATAAAGATTACAGCCTAGAAAACCCTGTGGAGCAGTTCTAGTTTGTCACATGGGGCCAACTCGACACCATCCCACAACACACTCCTGCCGCCCACACTCTTCCCTGGAATCTTGCCACGCCTGATGTTTGTGCTCTCCGTCTGTCTGGAGTGCCTTCCCCTCCCTTCACTGAGCTAACCCTCACCCTCCAAGATCTCCTCAGCTTTGCCTCCTCTGGGAAGTCTTCTCTGATCTTACCCAGCCCCCTAACGTGTGTGTGTCAGGTGCTGCCACAGCCCTGGGCTTGCCCGACTTTCCTGTACTAGTCACTTGGGTAGGTGTAGCACTCTGAGGAAGGAGGCCAGCAGAAATGGTCCTCGTACTTCATCCCCTGCATACCCCTGCCCCTTCCCAAGACCACGGTAAAGCCATGCTGGCCTTGCAAGCTCACCTCTTGGTGAAGTAGAGTCAGGCACTGAATCTTTGGTTGAAGCCTCAGCTCTGCCACTCATTTGCTGTGTGACGTTCGGCAAGTCTTTTGCCCTCTCTGAGCTTCCTTTTCCCCATCTGTGAGTTAGTTGAGCTTCTGGGGATAAAGACTTCAGAGAAGAGGAGGGAAGGTCAGCCCTAGCTACCAGAGGCTCCTGTAGGCAGTAAGGTGAGTGGGCTCCCTCGCCCTCGCCCAGAACAGACAGGATAGAGTCCATGGGATGAGCCCAGGCTGGCCTCCGCTTACTTAGTGATAACTGACTCTCAGGGCAGGAGTCAAGGAAGAAGGCATGTGGCAGAGCCTGGCCGCCGCTCAGTGTCCTGTCTGTCTGTCCACAGTACCTCAATACAACCGCACCGACTACTTCTACTCCACATTCTCGGAGAACTTGGAGCACAGCCATCTGCTCGTGTCCCCCGTGCTGGTGGCGAGCGCAGTCATAGGGGTGGTGGTCATCCTTTCCTGCATCACCATCATCATCGGCAGCATCCGCAGGGACAGGCAAGCCCGGATCCAGCGCCACCGCCACCGCCACCGCCGCCACCACCACCACCACCACCACCACCGCTGGCATCGACACCAAGAGCCGGAGCAGAGCTACGGTGAGCTGCCGCCCGGCATGAGCTCTCCTCCCCTCTCCCGGGGCTGGGTGTGAGCTCCCCGCCCCTCTCCCGGGGCTGGGTGTGAGCGCAGCTCCCCTGTCCCAGAGCCTGGGTGCAACCTCCCCTCACTCTCCCAGGGCCTGCCAAGGAGCGGTCACCTTGCATTTGGGTTAAACAATGCTAATTTTGGTGAAGAGAAGGGTAGGGATGTTTCATCTTCCATGAAGTGGAAGGCGGGGCTCCTGGCGTTCTGGACCTTCTTGGCCTGAGCTGGTGTGGAAATTAGGAGAGGAGAGGGGCTAGAGGGCAACTGGAGAAGTTCAGAGGCAGCAAGGAGGGGTCTGGCTGGCTGCTCCTGACAAGCTCTGCCCAGCTGTTACCTGGGACTGACCTAGGTGCAAGGCACTCAATTCCCCCTACTACTCAAGACTCTGAACAACAGAAAAACCAAACTCACTGCTATGTCTCTGAAGGCCCAAGGAAAAACAGCTCACAGAGAGAGCAAACGGCAGTTGAGTCGAGTCCTCTCAGTTCTCTGCCCGCGCGCCAGGGCCACCCACGCTAGCTTTACCCAGGGCACAGCCTGGACCTCCTGCTTTGCAGGCAGGACCCAACCCAGAGCCCAAGGACCCTTCCCTACAGCACTGGCAGGGACAGGACCCTGGCACCAGAGACAATGGCTCAACTTGTGGCCACGCCCTGTTCCTGTGTGCTTTCATCTTCCCCCAGTTTCTCCTTGAAGTTCTTTCAGAAATTCTCACCTTTCAGCTGGTGCCCGGGAGGGAAACAAACCTCATCTCACCTCTTCACAACAGCAAGCTATTGGATTCCTTCTTCCCAGTAGAAAAGCAGTATGTGTTAATTGTGGGGGAAATTTAAAAATACAGAAAATCTAAAGAAGGAAATAGGGATCATGATCCTGTCATCCAGACGTCTGGAGTATTTTCTTCTGGGAGCTTTCTCCATGTCCGTAGATCAGCCTGGGTTTACACCTACGGGTAGAGTCTTGTATCCAGACCTTCCCACTCCCCGTGGTATCATGAGTGGGCAAGGGGATTAGGGGATTGGCAAGAGCAGTCTTTGGAGTTATACAGACTATGCATGAATTCCCACCCTACACTGATCCGTGTATGTGGTCCTCAGCCTCAGTATCCTCATCTGAGAGGCCCTGCCCCCTGAGGGGAGGAGCCACCTGGGCAGAACCTCTATGTCCGCTATCTTTGCACCTCACACAGTCTCGCGGCCACAACCAGACATGTTAGGACCAGAGAAGTAGAGGCATAAAGGAGATCCAGCTGCTCTCTGGCCCTCCCTACCACTGACTTGTTGTGTGGCCTCTGACAAGTTACTAGGCCTCTCTGAACCTCAGCTATAGATTATGCTCCATCAGCATTTCCTAGTGGGCCTAAGAAAATAAGATTCTGAGATCCAATGCTAGACAATGGTGGACAGAGTTTCTTAGCTAACTGCAGGACTTTTCAGAGCCTTTGATGTTCAGTTCCGTGGTGCAAACCTTGGGAGAATTTGGTATGTGACTTGGAGCAAATTTGTTTCACCACAGAGGCCCCTTTTTCCCCGGGGCACCTCAAGGGGAACAGTGAGGGGTGGGCCTGACCAGCTCCCTCTGCAGCCCTCATTCCCCACCACCCTCCTCCTATTTTTCATGCCCCAGCTCAGAGCTTCCTGTCCACAGGGTCCTCTACTTTCTCCTCTCCCTCCTTGGCTCTAGCTGTCTGTTCCTGCTGCCTGGCTTGCGCCTCTTCTGACTGCCAATTCCTAGATAAGTACAGCTTTGGCAGCCCTTCTTCCAGAAAGCCCTCCTAGACTTCTAGGCTGAACCAGCCCTGTCTCTGATCCTCCAGCCTCAGTGCTACGTCTGTCAAAGCTCCTGACGCACCAACTGGTACCAGGCTGTCCCCTGAGCCATCTCCCTGCCACCCTGAGAATTCCACTTGGGCAGGGCCAACTCTGTCTCCTCTCAGTGGCCCCAAGCCCAGCACGGCATTGGTGCCCACATTCTAGGGCTGTGGCTCAGGCGGTGAAGGCAGCTGTGCTTGGCGAGGGCATGACAGTCAGGTGGGGAGATGAGAGCCTCGGTGGCCTCGGGTCGACTCCTGAGGACCCTCCTTGGGCCCTGGCCTGAGGCTGATGGCCTGTTCCCTGCAGTGTCTGAGGGGCACACATACAGCCATTCAAGCCGCAGGATGCGCTATACCTGCAGTCCTGACGAGGATTGGCCCCCACCCTTGGACATCAGCTCTGATGGGGACCTGGATGCCACGGTGCTCCAGGAGCTGTACCCGGATTCTCCACCAGGGTAAGGAGGCTGCATGGGAGAGGAGGGCATGGGAGGCCTGAGGGCAAAGACCTCCACCACAGGAACCAGCACCTCCTCCCCAAACGGTGTAAACGCAGAAAGCATCTTGGGTGTAGACCCCTTCTCGCCCCTCCCAACCCAGCAGGTCCTCTGGGGAATTTGTCTCTGGGGGCCTTGGGGGCCTCTCCTGCCAGGTAATACTTCAAAAGGGAAAAGTGGGGGGGGGGGGCTCCATCACTTCCCCACCAGGAGGCCCCTCAGCCCCAGGACAGTTAGCCACTTCCCCCTCATCAACCTTTATCCTCCACTCCCTGCTCCCAGGGCTCTGGGGCTGGGGGTGTGTCCCTGCCCAGTGTCTGTGACTTCAGAGACCAGGGGACTTTTTCCTGAGCCAAACAGATGGGCAGCTCAGGGGTGACCTGAGCCTGACACAGCTTCCACCCACACACTCAGAGCCCTTAACCCTACATGGGCCTGGAAGATGCTCCATAAAAGGGCGGCAGCTACCGTTGTGTTGAATCTGAGACCTAGGGAAGTCAGGACTTGCCGCAGTTCCCACAGGCCACTGGAAGCCGAGGCAGGACAGAACCCAGGTCTCAGCGGTTCCATTCGAGCCAGTGTGGACAAGGCTCCCCCTGGGGACCAGGGCAGCTTCTCACTGCAGCTAGAAGTCCTTGGGGAGAGTCCCTGGGGAGAGACTTCCCAACATCCCTCCAAGGCCCAGGGTCCACAGGGCCCTGAGCGAGACTCTTCTCTTACAGCTACGAGGAATGTATGGGGCCGGGGGCCACTCAGCTGTACGTTCCTACGGATGCACCGCCGCCCTACTCGCTGACAGACTCCTGCCCACCACTGGACAGCCCCCTTGATGCCGGCAGCGGCCACAGCCCCGGCCAACACCAGCAGGTGCCGAGCACCTGGCACCAGAGTGGCCTCTGCACCATCTCTATGGACACCCTGCCTCCTTATGAGGCTGTGTGTGGGGCTGGCCCCCCAGGGGGCCCGCTACCACTGCCAGGGCTGGGACCAGGACCCAAGATCTGCCAGGGTTTAGCTGTCCCAACCCGGGCCCCAGCCTCAGGCCCAGAGAGGACTGTGTAAATGACCCTGGCAACCAGGTCCTGCCAGTCTCTCGGGGCTGAGGCACCCCTTCAGGCACACATGGGCACACACACAGACACCCCTGTGCACACACATATGCACGACTGGGACACACGCACACAGACATACACACTGATACAGATGTACACAGACAAGTACCCAGACATACCCATGTGCAGACACATACACACCCCTCACACATGTGTAGACACAAACACACCCACAGGCCCACCACACCCACACAAAACCCAACTGGGAAGGTTTTGTTAAAAAAAAAATGATGCTCCCAGCCACTATCTCCTCCTCCCTGGCCTGGCTGTGCCTTTCTAGGCAATACTTGGGGTGCAGGTGACGAGGGAATGGGCTTTCTCCCATCCCCCGGGCTGCCTTTTCCCTGGGCCTTTTCACCCGTCCTCACCTGGCAGGCCATGTTGAAACTCTGGCTCTGTCCAGAACCTGCTCACCTGCCCCAGGTCAGCTCCTGCCTGACCCCCACCCAGGGCTCACTTGTTCCTTTGGGGAGGTGGGACAGCTGCATCTCTCGTTTCTAGGACAACAGAGCCACACATCACCACTCTGCCACTTACAGGTGGGGGACCCAGGTCTTGGGGCGTGGGCACAACTGAGAGGCCCACTGAGCCCATCCGGCCCCCTCCTAACCCAATACCTTCAGCCTGGTGGTGCTAGCGGAATTCCTGCAGAAGTCCCCACCCAGGCCACAAACGGATGGAATGGATAGGGCCTTTGGGTATATAGTGGTGGTGGTGGGTTATAGCTGTTCCCAAGCCAATCCAGCCACTAGCAGTGCCCAAAACAGAATCTATAAAGGAGACGAGGCCACTACCCTTCTCCAGGTGGCCTGGCTGTGGTGCTGCCAGGGTGTGGCTCCCAGGCAGAAAAAGGGCACCTCATTCAATATGTGCCCAGCAACCCTGTGGCCTAACCTTAAACAAGCTGGAGCCAAACCCCGGGAGCTGGTGCCGTCCTCCCGGATGGCTCATAGCTGGGAACTTGGAGTCGATGTGCTGTTCTTCCCCTTCAGGGTGTTTGCAGTGACAAAACAAAGAGGGTGCGAGTCCCCAAGACACTGCTGCACCACCATGAGAGACCAGGGGTGTGTCTCAGCCTCCCTGTCAGGGCCCTGCCACAGGAGGCGATGTGTGCAGTCTGTCTGGTTGCAGAGAGGCTCAGATCTTGGCCGATGAATTCCAGCATTTTCCATCAGAGACCATGGAGGTACAGAACCGACTCCCAAATACCCAGCCTGCCACAGGGTGGTGGCCCAGCTTCTGTGAGGACTGGTCCTGCCAGCATCACCAGTGACAGAGAACCACAGTCCTGTCCACCTTCCCTCTCCCACCTGTTGGCCCCCATCTTTAAGCAGCATCGCCCCCAACCCTCCTCTCCCAGATTTCACTTCCTCCAATGAAGGGCTAAGACAAGTTAGCAATCATCCTTTTCCTAAGCAGGGAGCCCTGGTGGCACAAGAGGTTTGCAACTGGCTACTAACCTAAAGGCTGGCTGGTCAAACCTACACAGCAGCTCCACGGAAGCAAGGCCTGGCAGTCGGCTTCCGTAAAGATTACAGCCAAGGAAACCCTACAGAGTAGCTCTACTCTCACACATGGGGTCGCCACGAGTTGAAACCAGCTCAGTGGCAATTGGTTTGGTTTGGTTTGGTTTTGGTTTTGGTTTTCCTTGAGCAGGGGCATGGCAAAGAGGGCAATCTTAAGATTTATTTTCTGTAGAGGCAGAATGTCTTCTGACGCAGAACCGTGCGGAATCCATCTGGAGGTTCTGTCGCATGGCAAGCGCCCACATCCTCCAGCCCCCGACTCCACCTGGGGGAGGGGCCTTGTTTACAAACAGTTCTGTCCACCTTTCAGGTGTACTGTTTTCTAGGCAAAAAATCTCTGCTGCACTGTATAGCCTTTAACATGCACTCCAGGGATAAGACTCCTGCTTCTGCAACTCTAGCGAGTGCTTGGAAAAAAAAATTAACCAATCAATAAATAAACCTACTCATCAGTGTTTGAGGGATGGAGCTGAACAGCTTTTCTTGTTCCTGGACTAGGCACTAAATAAGCAACCGTGTATTCTGTGTTCAAAATAAACATACTATAGTGTATCAATAAACATGTAGCAGGCAGTAGCTTATCCAGAGTGCTCAAGGAGTCATGTCATCTGAAACTTGTAAGAAAGGAAACACCAAACAGCAACAAACTAAAAATATGCCTCCATTTGGGGGGGTGGTGGCAGGGGGGGGTATGCCACGACGCTGTCTGTTGGTGGGGGACACGGCGCACGCTCTCTGGTTGGTGGGGGACACGGCGCATGCTCTCTGGTGGCATGGTGCCCTAGTGCCTAACGCACTTGACTACTAACCAGAAGCCTGGTGGTTCAAACCCACCAGCCACTCCTCAGAAGGAAGATGGGGCAATCTACTTCCGTAGTGATATCACCTCGGAAACCCCACGAGCCACAATTGGCTCGACGGCAGTGAGTATGGCTTTTTTGGTAGAGCTCACGGGGCACAAGTGGTTAGCGTTGCTCAGATGTGAACTGAAAAGCTTGAGTCCAGCCCGAGGTGCCTCGGTAGAAAGGCCTGGAGACCCCTTCCAAGACATCAGCTATTGGAAACCCTGTGCAGCCTAGTTCTGCTCTGACACCCACAGGTTGCCATGAGTCTGCTTTGCAATCCTTTTCCGTTACTTCCCTCAAGAGCGGGAGCCACCGAAGCTGTGTGGTGCTGACACGGGTGTTTGGGCAGTCAGTGACTTGCAGAAGTTACTTTGTTCCTTTTAACCTGGCTGCAACATGACTTCTTGTCACTGAGACTTGGCCACTATCAAGAAGAGCCATAAACTTCAGGACCTGACTCCAGGTCAGGGGCTGCACATTTTACTTCAGAGCAGCTGGCTTTCGGCCCTGCAGTGGTTTCACTACCAGGGGAGTACGGCGGGAGAGGAAGTCTGTAGCCAGGCCAGAATGAGTTGCCTTCTCCCCTCTGCATGAATTCTCTTTATCCTTTCCGGGTCCTCCGTAAGACCCTGGCTTTGGCCACCATCTCTTAGCAGACAGAATGTGGGTCCTTCCTCTGTCACCTTCCCTCCTGGCAGAAGTCACGTCCACTAGGATGATGCAGGAGGCTGAGACAAGAGGGCACAGCTCCTCTTTCAGACACACAGCACCAAGCAGAGGGGCTGAGGCCAGCTGTAGGGGCCCCCATCCCCTCCAAGTCCTGTTACCCGCAGCTCCTGCTGCCACTACTCAGACTAGATATTTTGATTCTGGGCTCGTCTCTCACCCCAGGGCTATGGCAGGAGGCCCAACCCATTCACACCTCATGTTCTCAGGAGCAGCCCTCTGAGCACAGCCTGACACCAGTGTGCCTGTTCTGGTTCTTGGGTGCTGCTCTAATGGAAAATACCACAGGGAAGGTCTTAACAAACAGGGATTCTGTCATAGTTTACGAGGCTAGAAGTCCAAGTTCAAAATGCCAGCTCTAGGGTCTGGGTGAAGGCCCCCTGACCTTGGGCTTCAGCTCTACCTCGTGCTCCCAGCCCACTGGAGCTGGAGATGTCTCTTCACTCAGGCAACTGCTGGCTGCTGAGGCTGACAAACCCAAGATTGACAAGTAAAATGGCATGGTCCAAAGATTATTAAGCCGGCCACTAGTTCAAGTCCAGAAACAGTCCCAAGATCAGCAGGCAACATGGCAGGCTGCTGAATGAAGACTTGCCTACGTGTAGGGTCCGAGTACGCAAAAAAGCTCAGAGACCTTTCTTAAAGCTGCTTATACACTGGAAACAGACCACATTCCTCTCTGCTTGCAAAATAATCTCTCCTCCAGGAGGCCCCTAAGTGGTACAAATGGTTTGCACTGAACTGCTGACCTAAAGGTTGATGGTTCAAACCCAACCAGCAGTGCCTTGAAAGAAATGCCTGGAAATCTGCTTGTTAATATCCCAGCCAAGAAGACATCACAGAGCAATTCCACCCTGTAACACATGGGGTCACCATGGGTCAGAACTGACTCCACAGCAATGGGTTTGACTGGTATTTAAACACCTCCCAGGTGCCACCTCTGTGCTCTGGGTGTGAATGTAACATTTATGGTGACAGTGCCCAGCCCCGTACCGACTCCAGCCCACCCCACGCCCCAGTTCCCATAACTGAAGGACTCAGGATCCCACTGCCGGGTTCTCTGTTTTTCCTGTCTCCTCCAGCTACTGCTCACCCCATGCTGTGGTGTCCATCTATGCACACAGCTCCACACCCAGGCAGCAGGGCTCAGCAGGGCCCCACAGCACATGAGGTAACACATGGCCCTGCTGGCGAGTGGAGGTGCAGGAGGCCAGCGGAGTCTCACAGAAAGCAAATGATAGTCAAGGACTAGGTCCTCATGGGCTGCCAATGACCACAGGTCACAGCCAGCTCCTGCTCCTAGGGCTGCTTCCCCAAATATGGGTGACTTAAGCGCCAAGACATATGTCTCGCTGGCCTCTGAAGCCCCCCAGGCCAGCAATGGACAGGCTGATTGCTCAACGACAGCAGTGTTATCAGCAGGTTCCCAAACACCAGACAAGGGCACTATAAGGGACCCAAGGCCCAGGAAGATGGGACTAATGGTCATGTTGCCCCCTCTATGAAATTCACAACCCCTATTAGCCAACTAGGAGCTCTGGTAGCATAGTGGCTAAAGCACTTGACTGCTCACCAGAAGGCTGGCGGTTCAAACCCACCAGCCACTCCTCGGAAGGAAGGTTGGGCAATCCTACTTCCGTAGTGATACTGCCTCGGAAACCCAAGGAGGGGTCGCCATGAGTCAGGGCTGACTCAACGGCACATAACAACAATAACAACAACATTAGCCAACTGGTGGTATAGTGGCTAAGGCATTTACCTGCTAACCTAAAGGTTAGTGGTTTGAACCCACCAGCCACTCTGAAGGAGGAAGATGAGGAAATCTGTTTCTGTAAAGATATACAACCTTAGGAGGGCTGGGGGGCGGGGCACCACCAAAGCTCTGAGGCCCATGAATGTGTGAAGGATGCCTGCAAAGACGTGCCTGGCTCTCCTGTGTCTGAGACAGGATGGGGGCAGAGTTGGCCACCCGTCCTGCTCCACGGAGAGTCAGGGAGTGCGAGCGCAGAGCTGAGCACTCCAGGGCGGCAGGCAGAGGCAGGGCTGCTTTGCAGTTTCACTTTTGCTAGCCTACTTCCTCCTCAGCTTCCTGACCAAGTGCAGTGGCACGGCACGGACGGCCATCCACTCCCTCCAAGTGCATGGCCTGGGCCTGGCCTGCAGGAGTCTCTTCGCATCCAGCCCCTCAGAGCCTCCATGAGCAGGCCCCAGCCCCCAAGCCCAGGCGGGGCTGCTGTGGACGCCCTCCTGGGTGACCTCGTCAGCTACTACTGGGAAGGCGCAGGGGACGGCCAGGTCAGGGTCTGCAGGCAGGCAGCCCTGACCCACAGGGCACAGCGGCTCCTGGACACGGGGGTCTCTCTGGGGCTCTGTCTGTCTGAGGACAGGGCCCTTGCTCTGGAGGGCTCCTCCCCAGGGGATCCCAGCCCTGCCCAGGACATCTGCCCTGAGCTGGTGCCCGCACTGGAGTTCCTGGAGCTGATTTCTGTCAACCTGCTTCTGTTTCCCTGGAGGAAGGAAATCAAGTCCCTGAAGGTAGGCGCTGTCATGGGGGGGGGGGGGCTCACCTGGGGGCAGGGCTCGGCCTCTGTGGGGAGCAGCCATGCCCATTATGCCGCCTGACTTTAGTCCCATTTTACAGCTGGAGAAACTGAGGACTAGAGTGGTTCATGCAATCTGTCTGTGGTCAACAGCTAGGAAGCGGCATAGTCAGGACTCAAACCCAGTGTGGCTCCTGATCACCAGGCAACACTGCCTCTTTAAAGAGGGAAGGGACCAAGGAACTCGGCAGGCAGGCCAAGTATGCCGTTTCTGAAAGCCAAATTCTCAAGCTCTACTGTGTGCCAGGCTCTGGACTGGGCACTGGGGGCCTCACTCTGAGGCAGATGGGGTCCCTGCTTATGTGGAACTCATAGCCTCGGGGGAAAGATGGACAGTAAACAAGTAAACAAATGGGCCTCTGAGGTGGTGAGGCTGTACTCAAATCTAAAGAAACACAGGTTGTTTGTTAGTCGAGGGAAAAGCTAAAGAAGGGATATTCCAGATGTGGGAAGAGCACATGCAAAGATCCTGAGGTGAGAAAGGACTTAGTGTGGTCAGGGCCTTCACAGGGAAGGGGTGAGCGAGGCTAGAGCTTAGGGATGGGGTGGGAGGGCAAGGTGGGTTTGGAGAAGGTGGCAGGGACTTTAATCCCCTCAGGCCCCAACTATTAGGGTGGGAGCCAGGATACCAGGAGCTTCACCCCATCTGTCACTCTCCTGTGTGACTGAAGGCAGGTCCAGTCCTTTCTCTGGGTCTCAGTGCACCCCTCTGTAAAATGGGACGGAGAGTAACATAGGCCAGTCTTTGCTGGGACCAAATGCCTTCAACCCCAGTGCCTCTGGGCATCTGGCCTTGGCCCTGGCTGGCCTGGTGCTCTTGACTACTCTGCTGAGAGGTGTCCCACTTTCTACAAACACCCTTGTTTGTTCCAGACATACACTGGAAGCTTTGCCTACTGGGTACGGCCTGTGCTTTCTGAATACGTACTGGACGCCATTCTGGGCAGGCTGGGCTACATGGCCACCTCCGAGACCGAGTTTTCACTGGTTCAGCCCATCAGCGAGGAGGATGCCAAGCAGATGGTGTTTGAGGTCTTCTTGGCAAGAGTCAGGTGTGAGTCTGCTGTCCGAACCACAGGTCAGCAGGTTCACGGCCCAGACAGAGAAAGACTGCCCAGGCTGCTCAGCAGGCGTGGCTCAGAGAGGAGGCTGGGGAAGGCCCGCAACCGCCTAAGGGGCACCTGGCTGAGCCCAGGGGTTGGGGGACCACAGCAAGGCCCCTCAGAAGAGGCAGGGTCTGAGAGGGCCCTGGACGAGGGCACTGAAGGTCAGTGTTCTCTGCTTATGCCTCTGAAGCTGCCTGAGGCCTCGACAGGCCCCAACGGTCCCCGTCACAATCGCCTGGTCTCCTTGGGCCCCCAGTGCCATGCCAGCACTCGCTTGGACAGTGAGGAGTTCCTGACCTGCTACAGTGACCTTGCCCTACACCAGACACCCCTATTCCCCAGGGACCTTCTCCTGAGCACCCCACAGGGAAATCAACTCCAGGACCCGAACCCAACCCCCAGCCCACTCTCAGATGAGATGGTTGCCCCCTCCAATGGCAGTGGGGGGCAGCCCCTGGTCACTGTCCCCAGCCATCTCTGCCTCACACCAGGTCCCCAATCGCCAAAAGCAAAGCTGGAGCAGGCCATCCCTGGCCCAGATGCCATTCCCCCCAGCACCTCCTCTGAGATAGATGAGCTCTGTCAGCGTCTCTCCCACCTCCTTGGACCCCCAACTCTTGCAAGTCATCCTGGGGGCTTCCCTGACCCTGGGCTTGAGGACAAAGGACAACCAGAGCCTCACATGGGGCCAGAGCCAGCCAGTGAGGGTGGCAGCCCAGACAGAAGGGGCACTGGGCTCTGGAGGTCTCCCCAGGCTCCCTCACATGTACGAGAGCCCCCCAGCACTCACTCCATCCCTCTGGGGGCACTGGAGGAATCAGTACCCACTCGTGGACACCACCCAGGTAATGGCTGATTGTGTTGTCCCTGGATGGTCTGAGGCAGGTATCCTGACTGTGACGTCTGGCAGAAAGGTGGCTGTAGGCAGAAACTGGAGATCTGGGACCATGGTGGGGGCTGGGAGGGGTGGGGAAAAAGCAGCCAAACCCATGCACAGGAACCAAAGTACTAACCCCAGCCCTGCCACCTACTGTCAGGACACCTCACTCAATCTCTCTGAGCCTTGGCTTCTCATCTGTAACGCGAGTATGGTCACGTCTACCCACAGGAGACTGGGAAGAGTTTGTCAGGTGAGGTGTGATAGCACCCATCAGCGCGTGACCCAGAGAGGGGTCTCTGGGGGACTTCCTGGCCCCTCCACACCCCAGCTTAGCCATGCCTGGCATCCTTGTTGCACTTCCCAGAACTCGGAGAGCAACTTGGGCAGAGGATTCCAGGGGTAGAGAAGGCCAGTGCATTCTTTTTCTTTGCCCTTCTAACTTCTATTCATTCTTTCCTGACCATTAAAATACTAAGCTCATCCCCAAGCCAAAACGGAATTTGTGATCTCCCTTCAATGCTTCCTCCCCTCCACATTTTCCACCTGGGGAAACATCTCTACCATCCATGCACTCGCTGAAGCCCAAATGTAGAATCACCCTGACTTTTCTCATCCCTCATTCAATCCACAGCTCTCCTTTCAAGTCCAGAACCCAACCCCTCCTTCCAGTCACCACACTCACCTATCTTCCCCCAGGTCCCAGAGGACACCAGCCTCATTCTGTTCTCCTAGCTCCACCCCCTTCCCCTACAGCCTATATTCCGCTCAGCCACCAGAGGGCGCCTGTTGAAACCCAAGTCCCTTCAGGACTGTCATCTGCTCAATTCCCTCCAGGGCTCCTGCTGCACACAAAACCCAAAGGCCATGCTAAGCCACTAAAGGCTCACCCTCACCTCCCCTCTGACTTCATCCCATGCCCCTTTCAAAACCCCTGGGCCACGGCAGCCAAGCCACATTGGTTTCTTCTAGGCTTGAATACACCAAGCCCCCCCTACCCTACAGGCTTTGCACACACTGCTCACTCTGCCCATGACACCCTCTCTCCACCCTGCCCCATCTTCTCTTCCCTATTATTCACGTCTCATCTTAAACATCACCTTCTCAGAGAGGCTTTCCCAGACCAACCATCTCTACCACATCAGCTCAGTTTAATTTTCCATCCAGAGATTTTAAAAACTTATTCATTTTCTGGTCTTGCAAAATTCTATCACGTCATCTCCAGCATCGTTTCTATAACCAAGGCCACAATTTCCAACTACTGCTCTTTGTCTCCAATGTTCACCTTCCGATCACCAGTAATTATCAATGCCTGATGACTGCATGTCTAACTAATTTCAGACTGCAGAGGTTGGTAAACAAACAAACAAAAACCCACATATCTTCAATTTCTTCATCTTTGGCACAAGTGGCTGATGCATAGATTGGAGTAATAGTCATATTAACTGATCTTCCTTGTAGGCATATGGATATTATCCTATCACTGATGGCACTGTATTTCAGGATAGATCTTGAAATGTTCTTTTTAACAGGGACTATTAAATTTATTATTTCAATCTATGATTCCGGGCTTAGTAGATCATACGTTTGCCCGATTCAAAATGACCAACACTGGTCCATTTCAGCTCACTGATGCCTAGGATGTCTATCTTCAAGTGTTACGTTTCATTTTTGACAACTTCTAATCTTCCTAGAGTCATACTTCCAATTAATGGATGTTTGCAGCTGTTTCTTCTCATTTTGAGACACACCACATTAGTAAAATGAAAAGTCCTGAAAGCTTTACTCCACCCATGTCATTCACGTGGACTCTACTTTGAGAATGCAGCTCTTTCCAGTCACATTTTGGTGCCTTCCAACCTGAGGAGCTCAGCTTGTGGCACTACATCCAACAATGTTCCACTGCTATTCATAAGATTCACTGGCCAGTTTTTTTTCAGAAGTAGATCAACATGTCCTCCTGAGTCTGTCTTAGTCTGTAAGCTCCACTGAACCCTGCCTATGGTGGACGACCTGCTGGTATCTGAAATACAGAGAAATAGCTTCCAGCATCACAGCAACACCCCAGCCACCGTAATACAACAGACTGACAGACAAGTGGTGATACTGTTAATACCACACACAAGTAAAATTTTACTGAAAATTATTCAACAACTGTTGCAGCAGTACATTGATAGGGAACCGCCAGAAATTCAAGCCCGATTCAGGAGAAGACACGGAATAAGGAATATCATTGCTAATGTCAGATGAGGGAGCTCTGGTGGTGTGGTGCCTAAGGCATTTGACTGCTAACCAGAAGGCTGGCAGTTCAAACCCACCAGCCGCTCCTCAGAAGGAAGGTTAGGCAATTCTACTTCCGTAGCGATACTGCCTCGGAAACCCAAGGAGGGGTCGCTATGAGTCGGAACTGACTTGACGGCAGTGTTTTTTGTTTTTTTTTAATGTCAGGTGAATCTTGGCTGAAAGCAAGAGAATACCAGAAAAATGTTTATCTGTGCTTTATTGAGTATGCAAAGGCACTTGACAGTGTGGATCATGACAAATTGTGGGTAACACTGTGAAGAATGGGAATTCCAGAATGCTTTATTGTGCTCATGAAGAACCTGTACACAGACCAAAAGGCAGTTGTTCAAACAGAACAAGGGAATACTGCATGGTTTAGAATCAGGAAAGGTGTGTGTCCAGGATATATCCTTTCAACATACTTATTCAATCTGAATGCTGAGCTAATGATCTGAGAAGCTGGACTATAAGAAGAAGAATGTGGCAACAAGATTGGAGGAAGAATCACTAACAACCTGCAATATCAGATGACACATCCTTGCTTTTGAAAATGAAGAGGACTTGAAACACTTACTGAGAAAGATCAAAAAGTATAGTCTTCAGTATGGATTATACCTTAATTCAATGAAAACAAAAATCCTCACCAGACCAATAAGCAACATCATGATAAACGGAGAAAAGACTGAAGTTGTCAAGGATTTAATTTTACTTGGATCCACTGTCCATGTCCATGGAAGCAGCAGTCAAGAAATCAACTGACATATTAAATTGGGCAAATCTGTTGCAAAGAATCTTTTTTGGGGGGGGGGGGGGGGGTTAAAGAAAAATTTTTATTCTGTGCTCCCGGGAGAGGTTTAGGGGTCCCCGAGAGGGGCCCAGGCGAGGTTCACGCGTCCCTGAGAGGGGCCAGAGAAGTCGCTGCAAAGAACCTCTTTAAACTGTTAAAAAGATGTCACTTTGAGAACTAAGGTGTGCCTGACACAAGCCATGGTATTTTCAATTACCCTATACACAGGTGAAAACTGGATAACAAATATGACCAAAGAAGAACCGATGGCTTTGAACTGTAGTGTTAGTGAAGAATACTGGATAAACCACGGACCACCAGAAGAACAAATAAATCTACCTGGGGAGAAGTACACCAGAATGAACTTTAGAAGTGAGAATGGCGAGACTCTGTCTCATGCTATTCGGAGATGTTATCAGGAGTGACTAGTCCCTAGAGGACATCATGCTTGGTAAAATACAGCATCAGTGAAGAAGATAAAGACTCTCAACTGGATGGATTGACTCAGTGGCTGCAATAATGGGCTTAAAACACAGCAATGATTGTGAGGACGGCACACACGGTGTGAGGGATTGCCTTTATATGGACTGTGAAGCCACAGTCTTGTAACTCCCATCAAAAGATTGGGCAGGTCAACACAAATGAGGTGTATGGAACCCAAACAAACGGATTCGTCAGTTTTGCTATCCCACTAGGCTTAAAATGAGCCATCCCAGCAGAAAGGGGGACCTCAAGGCCATCAAGAAAGAAGAGCCAGCAGTGGAATGTGCATCTTTGGACTCAGGGTCCCTGTGCTGGGAGCCTCCTAAACCTAGGAGACAAGAGAGAGAGCTCTAACACCAGAGATGGGAAGCAGCAGAGTCAGGGAAATGGCAGGACACCAGCAGGAGATGGCATGGTGGGCTCTGCAGCCCACAGAGCAAGAAAGCTGAGCACTCTCTAGCAGGCGGCCTGCTGGCTAAGTAGGGTGCCTCCAGGCTTCCTAGCCCATGAAGCGAGAGCACCTTCAGGCCCAGGCTTATTGGCAGAGTGGGGTGCCTCCAGTCACTTATCAGCGGAGCTAAAAGGGCCTTGTAACACTTACCCAAGCAGGGCAGAGGCCTGCCAGCCCAAGAAGCCCTGGGGGTGGATGGGGAAGAACCAGAGACCTGCCTACACACAGGACTGAGAAGCAGCTGCCCTGATTGAACCGTATCCTGAGCATTCCTGAGCCTGAATGACAGTAATGATAGTTACTTCAATAAACCCAATTAACTGAGTATGGTCTGTGAGTTCTGCGTGGCCACCACAAGGAACTGTCAAACCCAGAAGAGACGTACAGAGTGCTGTGGGGAGGACAGCTGGTGTCAGAATTGGTTAAAATTTAGAGGGTGGCGGCAGGTCTGACTCCTCATCTCATAGGAATCGGCCTTGGGCTGTTGATGCTGATAACAATCCTCCTTCCGCCTTGTGAAGTGCAGGTCAGACTACTTGCCTCTCTCATGCCCTATTTCCAGCACAGGACCAGGCAGTGTTTCATTCCGTCGTATAAAGGGTCGCTGTGAGTCCAAACTGACTCAACAGCACCTCACAACACCACGACTTTTTTTTTTCCTACCAGAATGTATAAACTCCATTAGATAAACTTTCATCTCAATTCATTACCATATCCAGAAACCATCAAACAGAAAATGTGAAAAATACGTTTCCAGTATTTTGCAATTATAAATGCTCCAATAAATAAACCTTGTGCATGTGTATTTTCATGTTACAGATGTATGTTAGGTCTTATAAAGTGATAAATGCCTAGGTCGTTTTGTTAAGTGTTACTAAATTTCCTTCCAGAATGGTCCCACCAATTCGCATTTCCACCAGCAACGTACAGGAATGGGTGTTTCTCCACTGCCTTGCAAACAAAATGTGTTGTCTTACGTGTTTTAAAGATCTGGCCAGTCGGTTACATGAGAAATGATATCTCAGTGCTGTTTTCATCTGCATTTTTAATTGAATTTGATTATGCACCCACTCCTCTCTTATCAACGGTTAGACTCCAAAGACCAGGTAATTATGCGAAAACTGGCATTAAGCAGAAATGAAACGATGGATGACCACATCATTACCTAACTGCCAAGTTACATCATTACATAACTGCCACACCTCCGAGAAACACGGCCCAGCCTAGTTAGCATGTAACCTCAACCATCATGGCCATACTCTCGCCTCACTCCAGGGCATCTGTTACTGCCACGTGCTCATCATTAACATGAAAAATAGATTTTTTTACTGTTGTTGAAAATGCTAAATGTCAGGTAATGAGACAGTTAATAAGGAGAAGCAGGTGTATTTCCTGTATCTAAGGTCCATTTTTATATCTATTTTGTGAATTTTCTGTTCATGTCTTTTTCTTGTGTTTCTATTCGAGTTTTGGTCCTCCATCCCTCAGTATTTTCATTCTTTATGCATATTTATGATTTGTTTATGATAACCAAACATACTATCTTTAAGCCAATTCTGCCTCATGGTGACTCCACGTGTTACAGAGTTACAGGGTTTTCTTATGTAATCTTTGTATAAGTAGACTGCCAGGCCTCTCCTTCCATAGCACTGATGGGCACCCCTGGGCAAGGAGGCACTTCTCATCCAGAGAGACTCCAGTGGAAAGGCAAGAGGCAGAAGGAGAAACAGAGAAAGACAAACAGACTGGGGGACATCATTTCCCAGGGTCTACATTCACTCTTCTGTGAATCCCCTCACTTATATTTAGTGAGAGCCTCCTGGGAGCCAAGCTAATGGGAGCCCAGGGGAGAACAAAGATCAGAGGGTCTCCATGTTCCCAGGGCTTCGTCTAGTGGGAGGCAGGCTGACCCAAGGGCATTCCCTACAGGGTGGGAAGGGTGTTGTGATGTGGAGGCCAAGAGAAGGGGGCGTGAGGGCCCAGAGCTCTGTGAGCCTCAGCCACTCTGATGCATACAGCATCCCTCTGAGGCGCCAGGCGGAGAAGAGCAAGCTCTGTTGGACCCACACACACCCACACACAGGGAAACGCGGTGTGTAAAAAATATATAAACACATTATCCTGATGGCAAAAGGCTGCTGCAGAGAGCTACAACCACTAGCACAGGACGTACTCCAAAACACACATCATGTTTTAAGTGAAGGATTTACTGGCTATCACAGAGCAAGACAGGAAACACAACTTCCCCAAAGTAGATGCTGACATTGAGCTGGGGGACACTACTGGACCATTCACTTGCAAAGATGGTCCTGGCACATCAAGGTTCCCGGTTGCACAGGTTCTGTCTGCCCCAGACTGTTTGCTGGTTTGTCGCTGATGTCTTAGCTGCTGCAGGTGTTGACAGACACAGCCCCCAACTGGCTGCTGTCCCTCATTCTATCAAGAATTGGCCCAAACAGGAAAGGTGGGGCCAGAGTCCTCGACCAATTTTGCTCTTCGTTCACCGCCAGTTGCCACCAGAGGCCCGTGCAGGGTTCTCCAAAGTCCACTGCTGCCCGTTCCTGTGTTTGCAGGCAGCCTTCTTGCTGCCCCTCTGCCTACCTCCAAAATATCAGGAGCCCCAGTGCTTCACGGGCCAGTGTTTGCAAACCCCGACTCTCCTGTCCAGGCTTCTCCAAAAGGAATATTCTCCCTTTCCCCTGCTGCCTACTTGATTTGAGAGATGGCTATGTCTTTGGTGCACTGTCATGGCTGAGTAAAGTCAAGATGTATTCTGAACCAATAAAGATGGTTTCATGCTCACTGGCCCAAGGTGTCTCCTTGGGTGGAAAAACATTTCAAGAAGACTTCAGGCCACTTGCTTCTCTCCCTCTGGGCCATTAAGCACTCAGTAATTCCAAGGGCAAAGCTCCTCACACAAGGACACCAAAGTCTGGGAACCTCGAGAGCCGAGGTCAGCCAGCCCTTGCCCTGGCTTGGCACTGGGGGAACCAGCTGCCAAATGCGATTTCCCCAACAAGGAAGGGGCAGCAGCTCAAGCAAGACCTTCATCACCAAGGAGACCGAGCACCACTCAGGAGCCCAGACATGATTCTCCTAAGGATGCCGTTGAAGTTCTGACGATGAGGTGGTCAACACAGCAGGGGCCTCATGCTGGGAATCCGCCAAACCATGAGGCTTGGGCCAAACACAGCACAATTTGGTGAAAGTGTAGAAATGCTGATTGCCTCAAGAACTGCTCAGCTAATGAAAAAATTATTCTATCACTCCAAGCACTGTGGGCTCTCCCCATGAAGACATTGGGGGTCTCCCGCAGGGAACGGCAGGGCTGTGGGGGACAGCTCTCAGGATGAGGCAGCCAGGCAGAAGGATGCTGGCCTGGGGTTGGCCCAAAGTCTGAACACTGTCCACTCCAACGCACACTGGCTGGATGACCCTGGAGGGGCCCTGAACCTCCCTGAGCTCCTGTGTCCCCACCTGCAAAGTCAAACCACTACCTCAACCTTCTGGGTGGGCTGAAAGGACAGAGGCAATACACAAACAGATCCCCACGTGATAGGGGCATGTGGCAGGCACTCAAAGGAGGTGGCTCTTCCTGTGGGCTTAATTAGAGGGATCTAGAAGGGGGAAGCCACCGGGGGAATACGAGGCTGGGAACACTAAAGGGTCCCATTTGTCACTGAGCCCAGAGCAAGATGCTGGCAATGGAGATAAGACATCTGACAAATAAATCTGGTGAGACTTACAGTCCTCGTAAGAGCAAATTTTTCCAAACTACTCCTAACAGCTACCCTGGTAGCTTGGAGGCATTTTTCCGGCGTGGTCCTATGGGCCCTTCCCATTCTACGGACCATGCTTCTGATTCTCTGGCGTTAAGATTCGGTCCCGGTTTTGTTCAAAGATTTCTAACATTTTCTGCCTGTCGTGGTCAGCCTCAATCACCTGTAAGTTAAACACATGGGTCACAGAGCTGCATCCAACCTGAGCGTCACCCTCTCTTCACAGATGGGAAAGGGGAGCATTGAGGCAGGCAGGCGAGGCACAGAGAGGCAGAGCAGCCCAAGGTCACAGGCAGGTGAAAAGCACAGTTAGAGCCAAATGGCTCCCAAATCTGGGTCAAGTCTGCATTCGCAACTAGATTTTCACTCAAAATCTACTACAGTTGTCCCTGGGGTGAATGCTTTTTTTTTTTTCCTCACCATTTTATCCTATCCAATTTTCTACGAAGAGAGGGAAATACGGACTTTGCTTCTTTAAAATTCCAGTACACTTCCCAGGAACCTCACTGCCTGGACAAGCCGTGAGTAGCAAGGAACAGCACACGTGAGAAGCCCAGGTGCACGTCCCCAAAGCCATGCCCAGAAGCTCATGTGGGTTCTCCTCGGCTCCCATACTGTGCACACACTGTAACCCCCTCAAGCATCTGTTTCCCTGTTGGAAGCGGCTTGGCAACAGCAAGTCAGAGAGTGAGAGGATGCGAAGCAAGGAAACCCCAACAGGGTCGACACATCACCGTCAGTTAGAAGTAACCATAAAAAGCAAACACGGGAACCCAAAGACATTAGTTGTCTGGGGCACACAGTCTGACACACCTCAGCACCTCCTAAGGGCGTCACCGTGTCACAGACCAGAATGGCAACTGATGTTCCTCCTGATGACCCTGAGTCATCGAGAAATGGTAACCCGCGGCTGTGTGTCATCCACTGAAGAAAGGAAGGCCACATCCCAAAGACCACAACCCCAGTTAAAACCAAAGCCCGGGTCTAAGGCGTCAGTCATCAGGAACAGTCCTTCTCTGGTGATGCTGGATGAGATGGTACCGTAACCACCGGTATAACACTGGGACAAGTCACCTACTCTCAGATCTCTCCAACTCGTTCTGAGACTCAGTCCAGAAGTGGGGAGCACAAGAGAGAAAGAACCCCTTCCTACCCTACCCACCTTCCTTCTTCCAGATTCTCAACCCCACCCCAGTGTGTAGAGTGGCTCACATTCCCTGGGCCTCTCTTCCTTCTGGAAAAGTCCCCTGCACTGTCAGGGAGACCGACTTACCAGAACAGGGGCCGCCACGGGGAAGGGGCTTCTTTTGAGGAGCCACTCCTCATAGAGGTGGTGGATAGCATCCAGGTATTCCTGTAGGGAAACCACAGGACAGGTTGTCGGGGACAGGGAGGGGTGTGACTCCTCTCACCAAAGGATGAAGGCAGCTGGGGTAAAGTTGACCATGACCACAGGGCAATGACTTGGACAAAGGAGCCCTGCCACAGCCAACCTCAGATGGGCAGCAGTCAGTGTGGCCATGCACCACCCCGGGCCAGGCCCTGCATCACAGCAGTCACAAGTAGCACCTTCGCGGCCCTGCACACTGCCCTTTTTGGGTTTCCTGTTTGCTGGTCCGTGGGAGAAGCCCAAGGCAACTGCAAGTCAAAGGCAGGGCTCTCTCATCTGGCTTCGCCCATTCACGGCCCCTTCTCCAGCAGTGGGCCATCACTTCCCTTATGTGGAGATGCCAGGCATGGCAGCCCTAGGAAGCCTCTAGAACTCTCCCCTCTCTCTGTCCTTCCCCCCAAGAGGACTGCAACAACTGCTGGGCAGGGAGCCCCACTCTGTCCTGCTTCCATCCCCACCAGGCAACACGTGACCTCTGGATCCTCAAGACCGCCTACCTCAGAAAGCCTAGTGACGTGGAACCCAAGGGGAGAGGGACGTAGACATGCACACCTGCCCTCTGCGCGTCCGTGCTGGGCAGGCCTGGACGGCACCCCAGGCCACCGCCGCCACCACCTCAGCAGCTCTGCTTGCCAGCCCAGAAACTGTCATGGAAACCGTGCTTTTTCATCCGCCACCAAGTTCTACCTCAGTGACAGGACACAGATTTGTCTCATAGACCTTATCAAAGCCGTTAGAACAATAGCTTGGTCAACAGTTTGGGGGGACAACAGTCGTGCCATTCCTTGGGAACACCTGTGTTATTATGCAGTGTGCCTCACCCATCAATGCGTGGTGAAGTCCTCCATCCCATTCCTCCCTCTAATCACCCATCTCCTGGAATTCAAAGGAGCTGCCAGAGCAAGGCCTGGATTTCGCGGCTGGGATCTACCTTGTTGGTGCCAGAGAGATTCAAAACAGGGCTGGGCAGGGACTCTAGAGGTAGGCAGGCCTCCCAAGGCCCCGAGTCCACCCACCCTGAGCTCAGGGCCATACTAGGTACTTGCCCAGCATGTCTGCACAGCTCCAGGGGCAGCTTCTCACAGAGGATGTTTAGTTCCCTACTAACTGACCAACGACCAGGTGCCAGGCCTTGGGACACATGCTAGAGATGCAGAGGGCAACGAGGTCTAATATTCAGATGCTCGGAGTTTAGTAGGGGATAGGGAACAAACTCGTAAACAAACAGTATCAGTCTACTGTCCTAAGAGCTGTGATCGTAATAAACTCAGGGGCTGGGAAAGCACAACGGAGGGGAGGCCAAGGAAGGCTTCCTAGAAGAGGCAATGTCTGAGCTGCACCTTAGAGGCACAGGAAACTACATATGCAAGGTTCATCTGTATCACACTCCATGGTGTGCATGTGTGTAGAGAGATAAAGCCAGGGAGACAAGTGGAGCCGTATCACGCAGGTCCCTGTACGCCATGCTATGAAGTGAGGACTTTATCTTAGACAAGGACACCTGTCTAGCACTGTAGGATTCTAGGCTGAAAGACTGCATGGGTCATGGTCCACCACGGTGGAAACACTCCCCAGGCAGGACTGTGGAGGCTGTATTTTGGAGGAAGTAGGGGGTGAGGACCAGAGCAAGGAAAGCAGAGCCTGTTACCACAGGCTACAGTCAAGGGGCTGAGCCAGAACCCAGAAGGGTGGACAAGGGTAACCCGCTACCTGATATAAAGAGCTGACCACCACCTCTGGCCAGGCCCTGCTGTAAGCACTGGGGATGTAGCAGTGAGGACACAGTCCTGCCCTGCCTGGAACCCACATTCCAGTAAGGATCCAGAGGAGAAGCCAAGGTCAAGAGCCCTTCAGGAGGTGGGACAAGTCCTGGTGACACCTGGGGGTGCAAAGCAACTCTGAGCACGGGAGTTCTGGTCCGGAGCCAGGGACCACAGGGAGTGAAGCCGATCTGGGTGTATGTGCAGGTCTCCAGGTACAGAGGAAGTTAAGAGTGAACCACAGATGTGCTCAGTTCCTGTTGCTCTCTCTACAGCACGATGACCTCATGGTGGGTGGGGTCAGAGACAAAGCCAGATGATGGACAAGCTTTCCCAGTTGGTCTTCAACATGGGAGCAGGTTCTTACCAATGGGATAACCTTCTCCTCTTCCCTGCATCTCATCTTTAGTCTCTGGTAACAGGTCTCTGGAGTGGTCCGGAGATAAACTGAGATTAAGGAAAAACACGTGGTTCTAATTACTCTGCTCCTGGCTTGGAAGTAAAAAAGCCAAGAAGCAGGGGCGGGAAGATGGCCCGTGTGCAGGGTGGATGGAAACATCAGCCAGCCAAACCAAGAGGAGGGACGGGCTGGGGTCGATGCCCAGCCAAAAGGCACACTGACCCGCACCCCTCACTTTTGTGCCCATTCTGTGACTATGAAGCAACTACGGGGTTACTGTGAGGCTGGATGAAATTCCACGTAGCACTTAGCAGAGGACCTGGCACAAAGTGAGTCCCAGGAAAAGCCCAGTTTCTGGTCCCAAATCCTGTCTGCATTTAGGGAATTAATTTGAATTAATTTGGGGGAAGAATCACTGATTGCAAGTGCTCTGCCTGCTGTCCCTGCTTGTTTGGGACCGAGTCAAGCAGTCTTGCTCAGGCCCAGGGGAAATCCCAGAGGGGGAGGTCGGGGAGGGGGCCTGCCTTACCGATCAAATCAACAGACACATTAATGTTCTTCACGATCCAGTCAAACCATTCCGACAAAACCACATAGTCCACTTCAGGCATCTTCCCGCTGCAATGAGAAAACCCATCATGGTAAAGGCTGCACTCACCCACGAGAAAGCTTCTGGGCTCCACTATTCCCCAAATGGACCCAGGGATCAGCTGTCACTGAAAGGACACTGCCAAGAGCATCAGAGCACAGTACAATCCAGGCGACACTGTGTGTAGTGACAACAAGATGTACTGTGTGACCTAAGATTTCAACTGCTGCCTTGGTATCTTTGAGCCTCACAGAGCCCCAAAGACTGAACCATGAGCTCCCTGTCTTACACTGGACATGCCCCTCACCCAGAGGGAAAGGCACCCCACCAGCTAGTTCCTCTTTGAGGTAGACCAGATACACACTCCACCGAGTCCAATCAGATGGCCACGAGAACCAGGGGGCACTCTACCCTCTTGTTACTACGAAGCCTGCCTCCCACCTCCTGCTGGTTCACTCTGCTCCCAAGTGCAACTCCTGTGTGGCCCTGCCTGGTGTGTGGTCCCCTCCCCTGGCTGTGAATATCCATGACTAATGAACTGCTGCCAGTCTCATCTGTCCAGGGTCCTGTGTTCAGCCATCTTATACCACGTAGCGTGGGGGAAGCCTTCCTTCACCACTGAGATTAACAGGACTGGTCGTAACACAAGGACCCTGAACATTCCTGATCTTCGCTGCCTGGGGACAGCTTATATTGTTAAAGTTGGAAATGTCGTAGCACTGGTTGGTAAGAGAATTCATTTCAGATTGAACTGCAAAAGAGAGACTGTAAGGCCTGTCCTCTGAGAAAGGGGACAGAGCTTAGGTTGGGCGATGGAGCAGCAGGTACCTTACCCCCAGGCAGCCATCACGGCACATGGCTGTGCTGTGCAGGCATCGGCTGGCACTGACCTGGACCGTGTACAGTCTACACCTGGAGTTGGTGTCCAGTGAAGGTAGATGAAAGGCCTCCAGGCAAGGAGATAAGACCACCCAAAGACAAGTGCTCCCTGTGTACTATGTACCAAAGGGAGGATCACAGGAGCTGAGCCAGGAAATTCCAGACCTCCCTGACGTTTTCCCTCTCCTGCTCGCTGTATTGTAGCATTCTTTACCTTGATTAAAGTTCTACCTGAGGATTAGAAAGAAAAAAGCTCCCAAGCCTTCCCACTGCTGCAGGACAAACCCTGATCACCTGAGCATGGCCTACAAGACCTTTCCTGATCAGCAGCCCTTGCCACGTTCCCAGCTTCTCCTCCTAGCACTCAAGCCTGTTCTTGCCTATTTCTGCTATTTTCTACCTCCTAGTCTTTGCTCGGGAGCTCTGGTAGCATAGTGCCTAGGGCACTTGACTGCTGACCAGAAGACTGGCAGTTCAAACCCATGAGCCACTCCTCGGAAGGAAGGTTGGGCAATCTACTTCCGTAGTGATACTGCCTCAAAAACCCAAGGAGGGGTCATTATGAGGCGGGTCTGACTTGACGGCATTTAACAGCAGTCTTTGCTCAAGGAAGCTCCTGTAACATTCAGCTGCTAAGAAAAAGGTTGGTGGTTCAAACTCACTAGCTGTCCTGTGGGAGAAAGATGAGGCAGTGTGCTTCCATAAAGATTTTATAGCCTTGGACATCCTATACAAAAAAAAAAAAAAAAACACTCACTGTTGTTGAGTCAATCTCGACTCATAGTGACCCCTCCTTGAGTTTCTGAGGTGGTATATCTACAGAAGTAGATTGGCCAGTCTTTCTTCTAAGGAGTGGCTGGTGGGTTAGCAGTCAAAAGGCCTTAGGCACTATGCCACCAGAGCTCCCTACCCTATAGGACAGTTCTACTCTGTCCTATAGGGTCACTCTGAGTTGGAATTTGACTTGATGCCAGTGGTCTCTTTTTTGTTTTCGTTTTGTTTTTAAGCCTTAGTTCTTGCTGCTCCCTTTCTTGGCAGGCCCTAACCACCCCGTCTGCCCAAAACACTCTGGCTTAGCCTCTGGAACTCAGATGAGAAGGCCACTGTCTCCCCACAGGCACAAAGACAAGCAACAGTCACTCACACAAAGCCCTCCCCACCACACTGAGCCAGCCTGGGTACAGCGCACATGCTCACTGCCCCGTATAGTCTGAAAGGCTCAAGGAGTGGCCTGAGGAGAGGAGGGGTCCACACAGCCCCTGTGCACAGGGACTGTGATTCCTGTTATGGAAGAAAGGATGGGAGATCATGAACCCATGGACCCCACTGGCTCAGAGCTGCTCCCCCTGCCAACATTTCGTGTCCACAAACCCCAGAGAAACAAACAAGAACAAATGAGGAGAAGGTGGCTTTTCTGACATGGTGCAGCATCTTCATTCCCAAACCCTCAGGTGGAAGAACCTAGCAGCTCCTAAGTGCTGGGCCTGAGTTAGGAGGTTCACATGTGTAGGCTCCTTGAATCCTCCCAACACTCCCCAGAGGCAGCCACCTGTGTGCACATTCTACAGAGGGGAAAACAGGCTCAGGGCTCTGCAGCTTTCCTGAGGTCACACACGCCCAGCAAAGGCCAGGGTCAGGACGAGGCCAAGGTCCTTCAGACCCCACAGTCATGGCTTCAATCATATTCCCGCAAGGCAAGCAGCAAGCTGGCACACATATTTGTGATAAATATGGCAGACAAAGAGAAGTTACCCTGAACACAGAAAGCTTGACCACACAAGGACACCACTACCTACACCTCAATGTTTACAAGTGTTCAAGACAACAAACAAAGAAAGGATGGTAAAAAGATGGAGAAAAGTGCTCAGCCTCACAGATACGCAAAGAAATGCTCATTAGGACAAGAAGTTATGATATTTCACCTGTTACAATGGTTTTTTTTTTTTTAACTTTGTTACTATTGAGACTACACATGGCAAAACTTACACCAATTCAACAGTTCCTACGTGTGAAGTTGATTACATTCTTTGAGTTGTGCAACCATTCTCACCCTCCTAAGTTGTCCGTCCCCATTACCATAAACTCACTGCCTCCTAAGTTTCCTATTTAATCTTAGGATTTCCTGTTGTCAATTTGATTCCACCTAGTTCTTAGAAGAGCATAATGCTCAGGGCAGATCTCTTTTTACTAGTTAAGCTGAACTGTTGTTTAAGAGGACTTCAGGGGATATATTTGGATTAAGGTTTAAAGATTACCCCAGGGCAACAATTCAGGAGTTCATCCAGCCTTCGGGCTCCAGAAAGTCTGAAGTCTATGAAAATTTTAAATTCTGTTCTTCATGTTCCCCCTTTTGATCAAGTAAATACTCTCTTAACTGAGTTTACCCAAGATTGGTAGAGTATGGAGCGCAATGTGTTATCCTGCTGGTGGTTATGCAAATGTAAATGGATGTAACGTTTTTACAGGGCACTGGGAGCTATACAGTAAAAACAAAACAGTGACAACCAAATAAAAACTTTAAAACTGTGAACCAATTTTACCTCTAGGAATTTATTTTGTGATAAATACGTTTATCACACCGTAGCACTGTTTAAAATGGATGCTCACCGTAACACTGTTTGAAATGATGAAAAATTAAATCTTGGTACATCTATGTAACAGAAAACCATGCAGTAGTTGAAAAGATGATGTTATAAAATAACTTAGAAAATCCTCAATAATCTAATGTTCATGGGAAACCCCAGGCTACAAAACTGTGGGGTCTTCATGAGCCAGAACTGACCCAATGGCAACCAACAACATAGTATGAATAGTAAGACCTCAACTGTATTTTAAGAAGTACTCATCTGCATATTCTGAAAAGACGGTAAAGAAAACACGGAAAGATTAACAGTGCTTTACTCGGAGCTGTAGGACTATGGGAGAATTTTTTTCCTTCATACCTTTCTGTATTTTCCAATTTTAACAACATCATTTCTCAAATCAGAGGTGAGGGCATTACTACATATTTGAAGTATTAAAAAAAGAAAGAAAGAAAAGAGAAGAGGAGGAAAAAGCATGCGTGAACAGAGGCCCTGGTCTCTCTCCCAGCTGCTGAGGGGTGAGCCGAAGGCCCAGGCAGGAAAGGAACAGGGCAGAGGCAGAATGGCAGCTGCCGGCAGAAGCAAACCCATCAAACAGTTGGTGAACCTTGAAGGCCCAGGAGAGAAATTCTCTCCTAACATTCTCCACCTGAGACAGAGAATCCCTGGAATGATTGTCACCAGGTAGTTCCATCCCAATCCACTCAGAACTTGGTCTGACAAAACTGACTCTGGGGAGAGTGGATACGCAGGGGGCTTCTGATGTCTGACTACAGGCGGAGGGCATGAGAGCAGCCCAAGTGGGGGCGGGGGGCAAAGGAGCTGGTTCCTGGCCTGGAGCTGTGTGTGTGTTTTTGCTGGGCCCAGAAGACAGGGCATGGCACAGACCAGGAGAGACATTCTCCCCTTCTCCCTGTGACCACCAAGATGCCCTCAGCAAAGAGCTGTGCTTGGCTGAGCGGTGGGAGAGTCTATGACGCCCAAGAAAACGGCAAAGATAGCAGGAACCATCTTGGCTCCTGCCTCAAGGGGTCCTCAGGCCTCAGACCACAGCAAGGAGACCAGAGCAGATGAACGTGGGAGGACCGCCAGGGCTCCCAGAATAACTGAGGGAAGCTGTGTGGGGAGAGGGATAGGGAGAGAGTAGTGGACCAGAAGGAAGTTGTACAATGTTGCAGAGGTAACTTTGAGCCAATGAAATTCAGCCACTCACCGCAGTAGTACCCCCAGGCTGGTATGCTCTGGAGACAGAGACTGGCCTCCCCAGCATCCTTTCCTCTTTCTTCCTTCTTCAAAGTACCTCATCATCAGTTCAGGGTCCATCTCAAAGCCCAAGTGCTTCAGGAAAACCTGGCTCCACCCCAACCTTTAGGGCAGGCCCAATGGCCTAAAGGAAGTCCTATCCCCTGGCCCTACTGATTGGCTCACAAAGCCAAGCTGAGCCAATCAGGGCAGGGCATCCCTTGGCCAGAGGGGCCCAACTGGAACCAGTGAGACAAGAGAGAGTTCGACAGTGTTTATGGAAAAGATGCCACTGCCTTCATTTGCACAGAACACACAAAGGGTGAGCCCTCTCTGGACAACAAATCCAACCAGATGACTCATGAGCAGTGGTCAGACGGTTGACGGTGCCTTCCCTTATCCCAGGGTAGGGCCTCCATGACTCTTTAAGACTGTTCTGTTTCGCACTGTTTGCTGCCACTGTTCCTGAGGACCAGAGGGCCCCCGGTGTGAGCAGCATAGGTCAGAACAGGAATTTCGCACTCATGTACTAGCTACCACCTCTTATTTTCACAAGACCCTGTGAGGTTTTATTCCCATTTTATAGATGGAAAAAACTGAGGCCCGGTGAAGTTTAAACCCAACTCTGTCTGAGCAGGGATTCAAGTCTGGCTCTCCATGGCCACCAAACCCATATGCTTTTCATTGGCTCACTCACCCTCAATGGGCTGTTAACTCAGGGGACCAAGTCCAGTGTCTGTGTGGCCTGAGCTGGAGGAAAGCCCAGTCCTGGGCAGAAGACCTAGAGAACAGGCCTTGAAACCTTGGTCTAGTTCAGAGTGGGAGAGGACCAAGCCCCAGAGCTCACTGTTCAAATACCAGGTCTCAGTCACTGCCCCTAACCAGGCGAGTCAGCATGGCACTTCCGCACTCGATTCCCTTCTGTTCTTAGAAAATGCGGACCAATCCTGTAAAACCTTTGTGATCGATTATTCAGCCCACGGGGCTTGGGTCCCAACTGCCTGTGTGGCCTCCTTAGCTACTTCAGTCTTTTTTCCACCTTGACCTTTTCATTTCAGCCTGGGGCCCACGCCTAAGAAGTTCCTGTCTTCAAGGAGCCTGTGTGAACACAACCTTCCTCTTCAGCAATTAATCCAACCCCCCCAAAGCCCTAGGAGCAGAACCACAGTCCATTCTGCCCAGCCCAAACTCGAGGAGGGTGGTGGGCCCAGAAGAAACTAATCTCTCCCTCAGTGAGTCTTCTTTTGCTCAATGCCCCAAAGACAAAGCTCTTCGAGAAATTTTGCTTTGGGGATGCAGAAATCCCATGTGGGATTTTCTGGGAACCTGAGCTTGCAACTGCAGGCAGCAAGGCACCAGCCATCCATACCGGTGAGATTGCAAACCAAGGGTGCATGGGCTTCCAAGGAGAAAAAGCTCAACCAACACTCTTCCCAGCTTTGCGAAAGGGTTGTCCCCACGCCGGCTTGTTAGGAAGCCTTTGCCTTGAACATCCGGAGACAAATTAAATAAGCTTGGGGACACCCCATGTGTACCATCCTGTGGCTGCCAGGATGGGGCTGAACCCCCACAGGTGGGAACCCAAAGCTCCTATTCTGGGGACAGCCAGAGAATCCAGCCACAGGCAGCTCAGCTCCCCACTACGACAGCTGGTTTAGACACACAACGGCAGTAACATGAACTTCTGAGGAGCACAAACCTATCAAAACATCCACTTTCTCAGTAACTTGATTGGGGCCACCCACTGCCTAGAGAGGCTGGTGTTGAAAAGGGGGGTGATGAGGACAGAAGCCCAAACCCTAGGCTCCCTTCCGCTCATCACTCCTTTAAACACTTCTGTTCTGGTTACCTAGTGCCACTCTGACAATATATACCACAAATGGGATGGCCTTAACAAACAGTTTATTCTCTTGCAGTGCAGGAGGCTAAAAGCCCAAGTTCAAAGTGCCAGGCTCTAGGGGCTGTGTGAAAAGCCCCTCAACTCTGGGCTTCAGCTCTGCCTCTTGCTCCCTGCCCACTGAAGCTAGAGGCATCTCTTCACTCAGGCAGCTACTGGCTGCTGAGGCTGACAAGCCCAAGGTCGACAAATAAAATGGTACAGACTTGATGTTACCAAACCACACAGCAGGCCATTAACTTAAGTCCACTGTAAGCCCCAAGGTCGGCAGAGCATGGCAGGTTGCTGAGCAACAACATGGCTACACACAGGGTCCAAGCGTGCCATAGGCTAGAGACCATTCCCAAGGCTTCTCCTAATATACAGGAAGCAGACCACATCCCAAAGGCAGCTACTCAGCTGCTTGTGGTAGATCCCACCATGGAGTTGATTGCCAGTCTCATCATGGGGAATAACTACCACCAGCTGCCCCGCCACTCAACCAGGCCCAACCAAATTGACATGCAAACATAACTACGACAACCTCTTCCAGTGCTGTGCCTCAAAAGAAAGAAAGAAAAAAACCCTCTGCCCTAATTCTGCCCTGCTCCTGGCCTAGGAGTAACCCTGGTAACCCAGAACAAAACCCTCCACAACCAAAACCTGAAGCAATAGAACGTGCACCGGAGAGACAGCAAGCTGGCGTGCCAGGCCCCCAAGGTGACACTCAGGACCCGGATACTATTCTCATGACCCCAAAAGCCCAAATGAGGGCCCGCAAGAAGCCCCAGGGTAAAACTCAGCAGGAAAGCACTGAGGCATGGGCACAGAAGCCCCCACGCAAGCCAGCTGGCTGCTGGCATCTTCTGAGGCCTCACTCAACAAAGCATGGTCCCTGGGCAGCAGGATGTCGGCCTCACCTGGG
This sequence comes from Orycteropus afer afer, assembly GCF_000298275.1. Lineage (NCBI taxonomy): Eukaryota > Metazoa > Chordata > Mammalia > Tubulidentata > Orycteropodidae > Orycteropus > Orycteropus afer. The sequence goes on from NW_006921654.1 coordinate 2,971,037, forward strand.
AGGCTGTTAAAAATTCAGGCTCTCAAGGTCAGACAGGGGTCAGTGAAAAGGATTATACTCTAGACCAAGGACAGATTCAGCTGAAGCTAATCTTGCACAGATACCAGTGATACAAAATACCCACAATCCTTAGAGAAACAACAGAAGACATAGAGCTATCCCTTACAGACAGCCAGACACTGTGGGAGAGCGAGCCAATGATCTACTGTCTCGGGACCATAGTATCGGGGGACACCAGACTCAATTGTTGTTGTTGTTGTTGTTGTTGTTAAGTGCCGTCAAGTCGTTTCCGACTCATAGCGACCCC
>NW_006921654.1:2972911-2989376 GCF_000298275.1 Orycteropus afer afer
AAGAGGATTAAAAGACAGGAAGCCAGACAGAGGAACAGTCAGCCACACTGACCCAGGTGGGGGGGATACGAGAGGTCTCCAACAGCAGGACAAACTTGTCTGTCGGTTTGTCCTACTGTGGTGACATGTAGACGTGAGACTCAATTGGCACAACAAATTACATAACAATCTTGTTCTACAACATACATTGGTGAGTAGAAACTGGGGTCTTAAAAGGTTTCAAGTGGCCATCTAAGATGCAGCTAATGGTCTCCAATCATCAGAAGAGAAGAAGAGTGGAAAACACCAAGGCCTTTTGGAAGCAATCAGCCCTAAGACATGATGGCCCTCGAGACCAGAAGAACTAGATGGTGCTGGCTACCAATGCCAACCGCTCAGGAAAGGGTCAAGTCTGGAGATCCTGAATAGAGTGGGAGGAAAAACGTGGAACAAAGTCCAAAAACTCAATAATGACCAGAATTACTGGTTGGATGGAGTCTGGTATGGCCCTGGGACATACTTCGGGCCTGGGATAAAACACTCCCAGGGGCTGGCTCTCAGCCCAGTAGTAAACAAGACATACACACAGTCCACTCAACCCAGGGTGACATGGCCACATACTCTTTGGAGACGCATCCCTTGGCACAATCGACACAGAGCACCACCGGGGCAACATTCATACAGAGGAAATGCAGGACACACAGGAGTGCGTAACTACGAGGGGCACAGGGGCGGTTACTGGGCAGGGAGGAGAGCGGGTTAGGGCTGGGGAGGGTAACTGAGGAGCGAAACCAAATGTGCACAAAATGTTGAATGTAAAACTCTGCTCTGTGAACCTGCACCTAACCACAACTAAAAAGAAAAGAAACGCAGACTCTCAGGTACCATCTCTGACTTCCTTTTTTATTTTATTTTTGCAGTGTTCCCTCCCCACTTCTCCTTGTCATTAGGTGCCCTTGAGTCAATTTCCTGCTCATAATGACCCCATGTGCCAGAGTAGACCCCACTGCCCCACAGGGTTTTCTAAGCTGTAACCTTTCCAGGAACAGATCACCAGGTCTTTCTCCCACAGAGCAGCTGGTAGGTTTGAACCCCCAACCTTGCAGTTAGCAGCCAAGTGCTTAACTATTGTAGCAACAGGGTTCCTCTGAAGCAGAACCTTCAGAAGCAGCGGGAAGAGCCTCCTGGAAGGCTCACACAGAGAGAGGAGGGTCCCCATCTCCCCCTCGGGATCCTCAGCCTCTATGGGCTCCAGCAGCCCCTGGCCTTCATCAGAGAACTGCAGAGGTCTCTCGCCACTTTCTTATTCAGCCCTGGCCCCACACAGCAGGGTGCAAAACATCTCTCACCCTGGGTTAGCTTCCGATTAGAAGGGAGAAACACTGGCTTCCACCCTCAGTTCCTTATCTGTCAAATACCTCCTTCCGGTTGTCTTGAGGGTTCAAAGGGGATGACAAGTCTGAAGAATCAGACAAAACACGTAGCTGCTGTCCAGGGTCCCTGCTCTGCTCCTCAACCACTAAGGCAAATGCTCTGGTTTCCAGGGAATCTGCGTAAGTTGGTTTGGTTCACTTTTCAGTGAAGAGAAGGACTTTTCAAAGCTTCTACCCCTTGACTCTCTGCCACCTGAACTTGGGGACTCTGGGGTCCATGCAGGAGGGGGTCCTCTAAGCCACATGCATGACATTTGTTACAGGGTCAGCTATGACTCTCAATAAATAAGGTAATGCATTATTTTTAGATACAAGCAGAAAAAAAGTATTACGGAATAGAATGCAAAATCCAAATGAATTTCTAAGGTAAAAGAGGAGGTATCAAATTTCCCATTAGTGAGCTGCAGTGGGTCACAGGACCTGGGAGGGCAGAGAGGAGAGAAAGCCACCTGTGTGAGCATGCCCCTGCCTCTGGAGGTGTCAATGAGAGGGTCCAAGGACCATGGCCTTCTCACATCTCACAGAAAAGCCAAATGCAGATGCCTGGCCCACCAGGGTGATATCACAGTGTTCCCAGCAGCCCTTGGGGTCCCTGAGGCCTGTGCTGGCCATCAGCCTTTGGCCGCATCAAGTAATACAGTTTCCAAGTAGGTCTTTAGGGGCACTCGTCCCTCCTCGAGGCTGTATGAACTTTAAACAATTAAACCTCGAGAACAGAAACAAGGGCACGGAAACGTTCTTCCATGGGCATTGCCTACTGCCCAGCAGAGACATGAACCACAGATGCCCGGTGCTCTGGAAGGGCAGAGGCTCAGAAGTTACCAGGGCAGGAAAAGGGCTCAAATACACTGAAAGCCACATTGTTTGCCCCTAGTGACAGCACCCACAAAACAGCCCAGGCCCCTGCCTGGGTGGTCCTCGAGCACAGCCACAGAGAGTCGGGAATACAGAAGTGTCCCATCAGATGTGCAATAAAAGACCACGGGAGGAGTTACCAATGTCTAGAGCCATCAGCTGAAACTGGTCTGGAAAAGCAAAGACAAAGGGCTCCTGGGAAAATTCACAGCGGGTTGGGCAGATGACACATGATATATGTGGGCGAGTGCGGGAGCCACCATATTTCAGAAGAACAAGGTTAGGCAAGAGCCACATAAGGGTCACAAGACCTAAGCTAGACAACCATCCACAGGCTATCCAGAGATGGACAATGGGAACTAGAGACAAGAAACAGGCACAGAGAGGCTTAGAAACTTGGTCACACTCACAAAGAGAACCAACCTCAGAGCTAGGATGGAACCCAGGTCCACCTAACGCCACACCTCACTCTCCCCCCAGACATCCAGCCATTCCATCCCAGGTTGCCTTCTTCAGAAAAAGCCACCACACAGCATACAGAACCAGCCAAGCTGACACTGACGGAGGGACAGAGATGGCCCTGATAACGAGGTTTGCAGGAAATCCCTGCCCACTGCCCAGAATCTGCTTCAATGAACATCCAAGGGAATCCCTTTCTATTGCTCTCCTCTCTCCTGCCTGTCCTCCCCCCAGTGGAGGGAGAACAGCAGAGCAACGGGTCAGCAGAGCTAGCCGTGGGCACCGCAAGCACCCCAGAAACCTAGGCAGATGGGTGAAGATGGGAACCATAGCAGAAATGCAGGCCAGGGTCCACAAGAAAACTGAGGTCAGAGGTCAGAGCTACAATCAGGACCTGCCCTACCTAGCTGCCTGCCCTGACCCCACAGCACTGGGTCTGACTTGCAGAGCAGATTTGGGGCAGAGGCTCTCATTTCTTGGGCCACAGAGACTCCAAAACATGACCTATGGCAGGCCCAGGACCCAATGGAGTAATCTTTTTAGCATCCCATCAAAGGAAAGGGTATTTGGCCTGGAGCCCAAAGACCAGCTGCAAGTCCTATTGCTCAACAATAGTTAACAAGTACGTGCCAGGAGTCTGCTCTGTGCCTGTCTGAGCTAGGAGTAACCCAGATGCAGCTCCTGCCCTCCAGAAAGGAGTCTATGGTCCAGGTGGGGAGTGAACCATAGACAATTAAACAAAGGAAGAGCTCACTAAGTTGAACCACATGAAACTTGTGTTTAAGGTCAAAATTGGTTGACCGTAACAATTTCATATGGTTCAATGTAATTAGAAGTTATCTTTAACACTACAAAGAAATTCAACAGAAAGCAGCAATTGAGAATAACAAGGGGAAATGAAAATGAGGAACCCAGGGAGGAACTGGGAAGTGTACTGTTTTACATTGAGGGGATTGCAGATAAAGTCATGAACAAAATGTATATAAATTGTTGGACGGGAAACTAATTTGTTCTGTAATCTTTCACCCACACATCAACAAAATGGTTTAAAAAAGAGAAGAGTAACAAGGGGGCTCAACCCAGGTAGATGGGGTAGGCAGAGAGGGTCCAGAGAGGAGGTGACATTTCAGACAGCTGCAGAGGAGACAGAGCCAGCAGGACGAATGGAAGAAGAGCGTTCTTCACATGCTATGAGGACCAGCTCGGCAAGGACTAAGCAGCAGCACCCTGAAGCTCAAAGCAAAAAAAAAAAAAAGGTAGTAATATGGTGAGGACGAAACACATAGCTTCCAAGACAGGAAGGTTTGCAAGAAGCAGAAACTTCAGATCCCAACCTGCAACCTACTTCTCCCCAGATCCCTGAAAACCAGCACAGCAATGGAAGGCCCCCGATTCTGAGGCCTTGACACCAATGGGCCACCAAACCAAAACCAAAACCAAACTCACTGCCATCAAGTCAATTCCAACTTATAGCAACCCTCTTTGGGTTTCTGAGGTAGCAAATCTTTACAGAAGTAGACTGCCCAGTCTTCCTTCCACAGAGTGGCCGGGGGTTTGAACCCCCAATCTTCTGGTTAGCAGAGTAAAAACGGTAACAAAGGTTATGCACACTGTGATAGACCGGATGCTCTAGTCACCCTCATTCCTCACCCTTCCTATACCCTCACCCTGTGCCATGTAACTTACAGACCCTCCCACTTCTGATGCTCAGCCTATGTGCTCTGCTTTGGTCAAAGAGACAGAGGTTAGCGAGCATGAAGCAGAGGCCTGACAGAGGCCCCACACGCTTCCCCTGGCACGTCTGCCTCTGCCACCAGAACAGAGGGAATGCCCAGACTTGCTCACTGGTTCCAGAGGAAGGAAGAGAGACAAGAGGAAGGAAGATGAGCCACCCAGTTGGTCTTGCCAAGGCCATCCAGACTGCCAGCCTCGACATGACTGGGCCCAGCCAAGGGCAGCAGCTGCCTGGCCCAGCACCCTAGATGCATGAGCAGTGAACCAGATGGCTGCCTGCCACGAGGTTGTGAATGTTACATGGTATTACTGTGGCAACAGACGGTGATGCCACACAGTAGGTACTTCACGTCTGTCCACCGAATAAGTAAATTCTAATTTCATTTCTAAATACTTGTGGTTTAATAAATTATTAATCAATTGTGCAAACTTCGGTACCTTCTATACAGGTTTTCTACAAAAATGTATCTTGCGCTGTGAATCGACCTCTCCATCAACCGTACAGGTGACATCTAAAGGAAAACAAAAAGCGATTCACTCACTGAGACAAAGAGGAGGCCAGGAAGCCTTGAGGAGGGCCTGTGACTCCCCTGCCTGAGGCCTTGGAGCGTAAGGCAGTCACCGGACCAGAGCCCGGTCTAAAGGCAGGCTCCGCTGCGTCTCTCCCGCCACCTGAGGCCTGGTCGCCTGGGAGCTCAGTGCAGCACAGCAGTGCCTGGCTGCCGGCTCTGCAGCAGCTTCCTTCACAGGAGAGGGGAGGCTCAACCGGAATGTGGCCAGAGGCAAAGCGCGGTGGTTAAGCATTCCCGACCTAAGAGTCTGTGTGGTGAATTCGCTTAAGGAGAAGGATCCATAAGCCTGAGCTAGAACCCCAAGGGGACTGGGTTAACAGTGAGGTTCTAGGGACTCTGCCACTGAAGGTCTGGCCTACAAGGGGACTCTTCACCTGCGCTGCCTTCCCACAGGGCTGGGACAGAGATCACTGCAGTGCTCTGGAAGCTGAGAACTGTGTCAGGAGTGAGAAGGAAGATGCCACCATGCCCCTCTGTAACACAACACTCCACCCTCCACCTACAACCTTCTCTTTTGTCCACGGGCACCTTTGGGAAGCAGGAGGGACCCTGAATTTAGATACCAAGTGGGTAAACACTGCCCTCCTCACTCAGCAGCCCCGGGCACCCATGGGAGTTGGGCCAGCACACTGCACTCTCCCTGCTTGTCTGTCTGTCCACCTGTCCACTTCTCTTTACTTATGACCCTCAGCTGTCCACTCTGTGCCAGCACCTCATTCATCCATCTCCCTCTTTCAGCTCGTCTGTCTCAGACTGTCCATTTCTCTCCCTCCCTCCTTCACAGAGGAACCCACTAATGTCCCATCTTAATTAACCTTGCAGATGTTTTAGATGCAATTTAGGTTGGCAACTGAGTGTTCACTCTGGAAAAGTAGGCTGGGCAAAGGGGGAAAGCACCAACCTCAGACTCTCACCCGTACCTTTCAGAGGCGTGGGGAGAAGACGTTTCTAGTCATCACAAAGGTTCAGCTTATATCCTGACATTTTTAAAGGCAAAGGGCTTATGTAGAAGGGCTAAAGCTGCAGCTGCAGGCACCAGGCCAAGGGCTGTGTGAACAGAACTGGCTGCAGGGATACCCCATGTCCTCCATGGAGCCTCCAAAGCCAGTCTCTCAGGTCGCGTTTACAGTTTTGAACCACAGGTGCCCATCAGGATCCCCTGAGCCGCTCTTTCTTCTATAAGACTCTACCCCTATCGTATCCCTGCTAGTTGATCAGGCCTAAGCAGCCATGTCTGTGCCCTAAGATCCTGCCCCAACACCTGACTGGGTCAGAGCTGGACACCTGACCCAAACTGAGCCAATGAAATTCTTCCTCTCAAGAATTAGCACTAAGTGCCAGATCCTGTGAGCTAAAATCAATGGTTCTCAAACTTACACATGGATCAATTTCACCTGGAAGGCTTGATGAAACACAAGTTGTTGGGCCCTGTCCCCAGAATTTCTGATTCAGCAGATCTAAGGTGGGGCCAGAGAGTCTAACATTTCTAACAAACTCCCATGGGCTGCAGCTGCTGATTCAGGGACCACCCTCTGAGGAGTAAATCGAATGCCACTGAGCCCAGGAGCTGCAGCGTCATGAGGACCTGGGCTCAGGGCACCATCAGTCAGCCACTTGCTGGCTGCGGTTGGATGGGGGCCCTGGTGGCTGGTCCTCACACAACCACAGGGACAGGAGCCCTTGGCCTCAGAGACACAGAAGACTGAGCCCTGAAGGCCCGGCCCAGCTTCCTTGTGAACTGGGTCTCCCTTCCCTGCAATCACACACCCAACCTGCAGAAGATATTCTGAAGGTTCAACCTGAAGGTTGAAACTGAGCACCCAGAACGTACCTGAGGACAGGTGTGCTGGTCCAGCATGGTGAGCTGCACGTACGTCTGCAGCGTGAGGCCCCATCGGCAGGGGTCCTGGTACATCAGACCCTGCAGAAGAACAACACAGCACTTTACCTCAAAGTGGCATCTGTAGGACCCTGCTGTTTGGTCACTAACAGCCATCTCATGAAACCTACTTGGGGCCAGAGGGAACACAACATGACCACAGGGTCCTCAGAACAGGACAGAGAGAGGGCAGGCACTGCAGCAACTACAGAACAACCCGGCGACAGCTATACCAGGAGGCCCTATAAAGTCCCTGGAACATTCATTCAGTCAGTCATTCAGTGAATATTCCCTGAGCCCCTGCAGTCTCCTCTCTACCCAGCAGCCAACCGGAACCTGTTGAACCTCAATCAGCGAAACCTAAAGCACTAACCTGCTCAGAACCTTCCAGGAGCTCCCCACTGCAGTCATGTCTTAGTTACCTCATGCTGCTATAACAGATACCACAAGTGGATGGTTTTAACAAACAGAAATTTTCTCAGTTTAGGAAGCTCAAAGTCCAAATTCAGGATGCCAGCTACCAGGGAAGACCTCTGTCAGCTCTGGGGGAAGGTCCCTGTCTCCTTTCAACAGCTTTGGCCCCAGCATCCCTTGGAGATTGTGTCCTGGTGTCTACCTTCTCCCAGGTCTAGGACATGCTCTATTCATGGCTCTCCCTTCTTGGTGATAACGAGGGCCCTCCTTCTCTGCTCGATTCTCTCTCCTTTTCATCTTTTGTAAGATAAAAGGTGATTACAGGCCACACCCCCAAGGAAACTCTCCTTACATGAGCAGGACTGTAACCTGAGTAAGGCCACTGCATCCCACCCTAACCCCTTGACAACTAACTGGTTGATCACTTGAGATCACAAGATGGAGGATGATTGTATCATTACAGAACTGCCAAACCACTGAGAGTCATGGCCCAACCAAGGTGACACACTTTGTGGGGGAAACAATTCAATCCATGACAATTCAGAATGAAATCCAAAGCCTTTACCCTGGCCCACAGGGGCCTAGAGAATCCTTCTGTCTTCTCTGCCTCCTACCATTTTCCCTCAGGCTCAGTCAGCCTCTCACCACAGAACAGAGCCTCCTTAGTGACCCCCAGGTGCAGCAAGCATGATTCCACCTCAGGGCCTTTGCGTCTGCTGTCCCTTCCACCTGGACGCTCTTCCTCCAGGGATCTGCACTACTCACATCATTTTGTTGAGGTTTCTGCCCAAATGTCACTCATCAGATCCACTTTCCCTGTTATCTTATCTAAAATAGAAGCCCACCACATCGCCCATAGACATCAGACCCAAAACACTTCGTACCCCTTATCCTACTTGCAATAATCTTTTGCTCTCTTCCATATATATGTATGTTCTTTTTTTCCCTTTTGGGCAACTCTGACGCTCTGCACTGAAAACAGCAGGCCCTTGACCTGAAGTCGAAAGAAAATCTCAGGAAGGTTAGAAACACTGTCGCCCTTCAGCTGCAGAAACGGCCCTCTCTGCATCAGACCACCACTCCCAATCAAGTGAAGCAGGATGATTCACAAACTCATCAATCCTGCTCTTCTGTGCACACTGAAACGTGGGCAAAACTGTCTAAATCTGCTGTATTTTTTATTATAAAATTCTCACTGAAAGTGCTATCTGTACCAAGGATCCTGAGGCTTCTGAGACTGTGACTCTGTCCTGTGAACTGTCACATAAAACCATAATGGCTGCAACTCTAGCTCTCACCTAATAACCCAGGCCTGCTCCTGTTTTCTAGAGAAAATGAATGTTCTGCAGGTTTCTATGCTGCACCCGAGGAGGGGAACCACCATTCCGTCCCCACAGGCAGAGAGGCAAGATTCATTTCATGGCTCTGGGAAGTCTCGTTCACACACAGACTCGGAGGTCTTGCCGTAAGTAACATCCTTCTACCTCCTCAGCCATCTTCACAGCTCTAACTCCCACATACTACACATTAATTGTCTTCTGTTTCCTCACATGGACTGCTTGGAGCCAGAGCAGGGGCTCTGTGATGCTCACTGCTGTACTCTCAGCATCTAGAATGGTGTCTGCCATGTGCAAGAAATACTCACTGAATGAACGAATGAGCGTCGACTACGTGCTGGGCAGTGCACTGCTCTAGCAAACAACGGCAAACCAAAACAGTCCCTGCCCCGTACGGAACTCAGGGTCTTATGAACCACACAAGGAAACAGCACCTGTGCTGCTAAAAACGGGGGCAAGAGATGGCAGACTTCAGAGGCCAAGGTTCACCTCTACATGTGTCATTTACCAACTGCATGGCCTTGGGCAACTTACCTGAGGTACAGTTTCCTCACCTGAAAAATGAGACTACTAGTACCTACGTGTCCCGAGGAGGGGCTCAGAACCTACATGCTCTCTGAAGCTCCCTCCTGCAGCACCCAGCTCTCTCCAGAAACCAGAGCCTCTGGAACTGGGAATAAGGAGGAGGGGGACTGCTGCTGCTCACTAAGTCTTCCCTTGGGAAAACAGAAAGTGGGTTCAGGGGGAGCAAGAGGGCACCCCTCTCCTTGGACGGGCCAAGTCCAGTTTAAATCAGAGGTTTTCCATGGACCCTGGTTATTTGGAGATAGGTCCTGGGGGCCAGGCCTGGACTTCTAAAAGGAGGGTGGGGGTGAGCAACGAGAGACGGGCAGCTGAGATCAGCCACCTGAGAGAGCAGATGGGACGTCCACCCACACCGCCTCGGAGATCCTTGACCTCAGAACATCAGCATGCCGCCATTTTCCACTTGCCCCCTCCCTCCTCCTCCTGTCCCAGGCAGGATGCCAGATGAGGCTCAGCTCAGGCATCAGCACCACCTCCCTCAGCTGCTTGAGGGGACAGGGTGGTTCGTGCCAAAACAACTCGCTCACCAAAGGATTATGGCCACGGACATTTCTCCACTTGGACACAGGCTCTGCAAACACCTAGAAAGAAAGAAAACATCAAGGAGCCACTCTTCTTTGATTCTGAGCTCTGTGAAAGCACGTAAGTGTTGAGAGAGACAGGCAGAGAATGAATGAATCAAGATTCGGGCAACCACCAGGAATGAACTGGCTGAGCAGGCCCCTCTGCAGGACTACAATGCCGTCCATATGGGATTGCCTAACGCAACTTCCAGAAACAGCCCAAGAACATTCTATCCATCTCTGTAGGCCAAGTGTATGTGCATCTCGCCTCTCTGGTTGCCCTGGGAGCTCCCCAAGAACAGGCTAGTCCTGTCTAGCCCTCCACTGCATGTTCCATCCCAGCCCCCAGGTCCATACTGCCCACCATGTCAAGCTGGAAGGAAGGTGGGAGGAGCCAGGAGGGAAGCCAGACAGCCCCAGGCTTGAAACCCAGGTCCCCAGTTGGGTGCTTTCTGTGACCTCGGCAGATGGCTGCACCTCCATTTCTTCTCTGTGACCTTGGCATTGGGCACACTGGCAGCTGAGAGCCTGCTTATTTAATAGCTACCCTGTCTTCCTGGTGTAGGAGCCATTCTCTCCCTCTGGTCCCATTTGAACCTTTCAGATGACTGCAATTTCTCCAACATCTCCTGGAATACAGATCAGCCCTCTGTGGAGCGGTCTGAGGCGCCACCTGTGGGCCAGGCAGGGCTCTCACCTCCCCCAATCCCAGGCTGAGTTTAAGGACATGTGCTGGGAAGAATTTAAATGGTGTTCTTCAGGCCAAGGTTTTGAGAGTAACTGGATCCATCTGGGGACCTTCTGAGTATACATCAGCAAAGCAATAGGACCCCAGGCCCAAAGAAGAGTCCCCCATAACACACACTCTTCATACCTCTATGCTTTTGCTCATGGTATTCCTTCTGCCCGGCATACCCAGTTGATCCCACTTTACATCAACTTTCACTATATGGAAAACTCCTACACATTCTTCAAAACCCAGCTCAAATACCCCTCATTGGTGAATCACCAGTTCCCCCTCTCCTCCTCCTGAGGCTTTCACCATACTGTTCCTATCCTGAGATAGTATCTGCTCTACCATACAGTTCCACCAGAGGCTGGGTCACAGGCAGCCTTGCTCCCTGGGCCCAGTTCACATTATATTTCTATTAGACAGGCCTGGCCTACACTTTCTCTAAATTACTCCAAGATTTTCCAGGGTCCTTGGAACCCCGTGTAGAGGCCATACCTCTAAGTCTGTTGTGCTAGAGAAGAACTCCAGGCATGTGGTCTTCCCACTTGCAATATTGCCCTCGACACAGATCTGGCAAAAGACAAATGTATGTTAGAACCAGAAAACAAACACCTAGAGGAACATGAGAGCACAATGTCTGGGAAAGAGCTCATGTGAACATGGTAACTGGTTCAGCCCTACATATCAACGAATAAACTTAAAACCGTCCTCAGGAAACCCCCAAGGTCCTATTATTAATAAACAAATGGATCCCCTCAGTGGCAGGCTCAAGGCCCCCACTGGTGGTCACCAGACCACTTTCCTGAGACCAAAGCGTCCTAGAGCATGCACGGCTTGCCTACTCACACTCACTATACCCTTCCCGAGCTCGACCCTAACAAACGTAACTGTCCTGCCTTCATAACCAAAACTAAAGTCTCTGAGGTCAGGAAGCATGTGTGTTATTGCACTGTGATGAACTGCTTTTATATGTGGCCTTTCCAGCCATGGTCTTAAAACATCCACCAAACGACCCCGTGGGCTATGCAAATAAGGTACTTGCAGTCCACTAAGGGGTTGGGGGAGCTCTGGTAGCATAGTGCCTAAGACACTTCACTGCTAACCAGAAGGCTGGCGGTTCAAACCCACCAGCCACTCCTCGGAAGGAAGATGGGGCAATCTACTTCCATAGTGACTGCCTCGGAAACCCAAGGAGGGGTCGCTATGAGTAAGGTCCGACTCGACAGCACATAACAACAAGGGGACTGGACAATTTGCTAATAACGCAAATAAGACACATGGAATCTTGTGGGGAACCTTGCAATTAAGGTATACGGAACCCTAATGAGGGGATCAGTCAATTGTGCCATCCTGCTAGGCTTAAAATGAGTCATCCCAGAGGTAGAAAGGGGAGAGCTGACTACCACCCAGAAGAGCTGGGAGTGGATCATGTCCTTTGGACTCGGGACTCCTGCCCTGAAAACCTCCTAGGCCCAGGAGAGAGAAAGAGACAGATGGCGAGCAGCAGTGGCAGCAGCAACAGAAACAGACGACTGGCTGGAGACGCCGCGGTGGGCTTCCCAGCCCACGGAGCAAGGAAGCTGAGCACCTTCAGGCAGGAGGCTTGCTGGCAGAGCGGAGTGCCTCTAGGCACTTATTAGTGGCGATAAAGAGCTTTGTAACACCTGCCTATGCACGGCAGAGGCTGGGCATGCTCAAGAGGCCCATGGGGCCCAGGTGGGCACCCAGAGAGAGGCCTGACTACAGGCATAGCCAATGAGCTGTCCTGACTGAAGAACTGTATCCTGAGTCTTTCCTAATCCTGAATTATAATCTGTTATTTCTCTAATAAACCTCATAATTGTAAGTGTTGTCTGCGATTTCTGTGTGGCCACTGCAATGAATTAAAGAACCCTGCAGAGAAGTAGAGAGTGTGGGGGGAGGGCTAGCTGGGGGCAGAACTGATGGGAGAGAGGAAGTATCTGAGCAGCGCGTCACAGGAATTACCCTCGGGCTGATGCTGATGGGGATCCTCTCTCCCTCTCGTGAAGTCAGAGGAAGTCAGATACCCCTACCACGCCACATTTACAGTTATGGTGCTCATGTGGAACCTATGCATAGACCAGGAGGCAGTCGTTCAAACAGAACAATACTGCACGGTTTAAAATCAGGGAAGGTGCGTGTCAGGGTTGTATCCTTTCACCACTCTTATTCAATCTATATGCCGAGCAAATAATCTGAGAAGCTGGACTACAAGAAGAACGTAGTATCAGGACTGGGGGAAGACTCATTACCAACCTGCCATATGCAGATGGCACAACCTTGCTTGTTGAAAGGGAAGAGGATTTGAAACACTTACTGATAAAGATCAAAGACTACAGCCTTCAGTATGGGTTACACCTGAACACCAAAAACCAAAACCAAACTCACTGCTGTCAAGTCAGATCCAACTCATGCTGACCCCTCCTTGGGTTTCTGAAGCGGTATCACTACAAGAGTAGATTGCACAACCTTCCTTCTGAGAAGTGGCTGGTGGGTTTGAACCGCCACCCTCCTAGTTAGCAGTCAAATGCCTTAAGAAAATCCTCACAACTGGGTCAAGAAGCAACATCATGATAGAGGAAAAGATTGAAGTTGTCAAGGATTTCATTGTACTTGGATCCGCAATCAATGCACATGGAAGCAGCCGTCAAGAAATCAAACAACGTATTGCATTGGGTGAATCTGCTGCAAAAGACCTCTTTAAAGTGTTAAAAAGCAAAGATGTCACTTTGAGGACTAAGGTGATCCCGACCCAAGCCATAGTATTTGTCAACTGTTTCATAAGCGTATGAAGGTTGGATAATAAACAAGGAAGACTGAAAAAAATACACTGATGCCTTTGAACTTTGGTGTTGGTGAAGAACACTGACTATACGATCTGCCAGAAGAATGAACACATCTGTCTGGAAAGACTTACAGCCAGAATGCTCCTTGGAAGGGGGCATGGCAAGACTTTGTCTCACAGACTTTGAGCAAGTGATCAGGAGGGACCAGTCTATGGAGGATATGAGGCTTGGAAAAGCAGAGGGTCAGCAAAAGAGAGAAAGGCCCTCAGTGAGAGATGGGCTGACACAGTGACCGTAAAATGGGCTCAAACACAGCAATGACTGTGAGGATGGCACAGGAGGGGCATGTTCACAAGATCCCGGGTGATTCCTGTCTATACATAACAATCTTGTGAAAATGTAGATTCTGATTCAGTGTATCTGGGGTAGAAGTGCAAATTCTCAGCACAAGGCTGAACAAGAACCAATCGCTTCCAAGCCCTGGACACCAGCCCTTACACAGCTCTCCAGGTGAGCTCTGGGCTAGCAAGGTTGCACCCCACTGGTTTGCGGGAGGGTTTCTCAAAGTGTAACCCAGAGACACCCTGCTTCAGGATCCCAGAATAGTTTGTTAAACATAAGGAACCTCCTGATTCAGACTATGGCTTGAGCCTTAAAGCTGCTGTCCAGCGACTCTTTCGAGGCTCTGCTCAGCTGGACACCACCAAGTGACACAGGTCAAGTGGTTTTGGCCCCAGCAGATCATGGGACACCACCACCACCACAGGACTAGCCCTTGAGAACACACAGAGAACTGGCTGTCCCACGGCACTGTGGCTGAAGGCACCCAGAGCCACACAGGTCACTTAGGTAACCTGCCCAAGGGGCCAGGCCCGGCCGGTTCCTCCTTGTGACCTCAGTTACACTCTACATAAGACGCTGCGTAACAGTGGGCCAGTCTTGCCTCGTCCCACTCATGTCAGGCCGCTGTGAAGACTTCCTCCCACCCTGATCCCAGAGGAAGGGGACAGTGCTCAGCAATGACACTCCCAACAGATCCCAGGCCACCCTCCAATCCTAGGCCCCGCCAGTTGATCCGTTAGAACCCCAAACTACAAAATGAACTCAAGGGGATGTGTAAAAGGGCACAAAGAGACCCCATCGGGGACTAATGAATGGGTTGTTTTAAAGGAAACAACTTTTCCTCTTCCCAGATATTTAAAAAGAACTCAATCTATACACATCATTCTACACTGACCTTTTTTTTCCCCTTTGGCTCATATCTCATACATTTTTATCTTGTTTTTTCCATCTCTTCCATAGCACCTGTCATTAAGTATTTTTCCAAAAAATGATTTTGAATGGCCAAATAATAGTCCATCGTATAAGAAATACCATGACTTACTGAAATCCCTACTGTTGAATAAGGGCTGTCTAGTTTTTTTATGGGAGCTCTGGTAGCATAGTGTCTAAGGCACTTGACTGCTAACCAGAAGGCTGGCAGTTCAAATCCACCAGCCACTCCTCGGAAGGAAATGGGACAATCTACTTCCGTAGTGACAGTGCCTCAGAAACCCAAGGAGGGGTCACTATGAGTCGGGTCTGACTCGACGGCACATAACAACAACAGTTTTTTTTATTATTGTTATAAAATCACGTTGTGATGCTCCTTTTTTGATATTATAAATATGGCTGGGATGAACATTCTTGAACATAAATCTTTTGTCACTGGCTCCAATTATTTCCCTTTGATAGATTTCTAGAAGTATAATCACTGAGTCAAAGGACAAATGCATTTTAAAGCTATGATAAACCAGGATCAAACCCACTGTCATGGAGTCGGTTCCAAATGATACACGGTGCCAAATTACCCTCTAGAATTGCTGCTCCAACTCCCATCCTTGCAGCAGGATGAATGTGTGCTTTATACCATGTTCTGCTAACACTGAGTATCAAAAAAAAAAAAAAGGCAGTTGCCAATGAGTGGATTCTGAATCACAGTGACCCACGTGTTGCAGAGTGGAATTTCACTGTGACCTTCCAAAAGCAGATTCCAGGCCTCTCTTCTGAAGTGCTTCTCGTTAGGTTCAGTCAACCTTTCGGTTAGTGGTAGAATGGAGCACTTAATGTTTGCACCACCCAGGGACTCCACCATTGGGTATCAAACCAAAAACCCATTGTCGTCCAGTCAGTTCCAGCTCACGGCAACCCCATGTGTACAGAGCAGTGAATATACCTTGCTTTAAATCTTTCTTAATTTTATTTGGCATTGTGGTGGTGGTGGTGGTGGTGTTATATGCCATCGAGTCACACCCGACTCATAGTGACCCCTCCTTGGGTTTCCGAGGCAGCATCACTACGGAAGTAGATTCCCCAACCTTCGGAGAAGTGGCTGGTGGGTTTGAACTGCCAGCCTATTAGCTCCTGCATATTCTGTGCATTGCAAATTTTGTAACATTGATCCTCATAGCAACCACATGAGCTAAGTATTATTTTCCTCTATAAACCAAAAAGGAAACCCACTGCCATTGAGTAGATTCAGACTCACAGCAACCCTGTAAAACAGAATAGAACTGCCCCTTAGGGTTTCCAAGGCTGTAAATCTTTATAGGAACAGAATGCCTCATCTTTCTCCTGAGGAACACCTGGTGGTTAGTACCCAAATGCATTAATCACTGGGCCACCAGAGCTCCTTTCCCCTTTATACAGATGGGGAAATGGAGGCTTTAAGAAGTTAAGGGCGGAGTTCCAGCAAGATGGTGGACTAGGCAGAAGGACTGCACAGACCCTCTTCAACAAAGAAAAGGGAAACCAACTGACACAGACACAGAAGATAATCTTGGACCGCTGGGCCTTGAAGGGAAGGATACAGAAGCAGACTAAATCCCAACTAGCAGAAGAATTTGCGTGAAAATACCAAAAAAGGAGACATACGGAGCTGCAGTCTGGCAGGAACCTGAGCGCCCCTGACGGCACAAACGGCTTGGACATTCCTGAGTGGTGGTAGGACCTAAAAATTAACCTAAAAATCACCCTGCTAGCCAGGGACTGCACGGGCTGTGCACGGTGGCTGGGGAACAAACAGAGAAGGTGAAGAGAAAGGTGGGCTGAGTTGTGGACTTTTGCCGGTCCGGAG
>NW_006921654.1:2993881-3003510 GCF_000298275.1 Orycteropus afer afer
TAGACTGCCCCATCTTCCTTCCGAGGAGTGGCTGGTGGGTTTGAACCGCCAGCCTTCTGGTTAGCAGTCAAGTGCCTTAGCCACTGTGCTAAAGAATAACGTAGAATCTGCAAAACACCACATAACGTGGATGAACTTGGAGGACACTATGCTTAGTGAAATAAATCAATCACAGAATGACAAATATGCTAATAAGCGCATTATTGTAAAAAGTCAAGGGAAGATTTATTTATGGAAGGAAACTTTCTTTGTTGGTTACCAGAGGTAAGAGGGGAGGGGCGGGAACCCTGCAAAAATAAATTTTTAAAAAAGATACAAAAAAAAAAAAAGAAAAATACCTGTTCAAGTCCTCTGCTCATCTGAAAACATTAGTGACTTATGCTTGTTAAACCATCTGAGGAATTTATTTTTCAAATCTGGTTTCCAGCCCAAAGAATTAACAGACCCTCAAATTTATTTATTTTTTTAAAAAAAGAGCACATAAAAGCGGAACTTACCACTGATTTTTTCTCTTTTTCACTTTCTCTCTCTACAAAAGAAATCAATGTTTAAACTTAGATTTAAACAACTATTTCGTCCTAATTCGTTAAATCCCCATAACAAGTCATTTTTATCCTTGCTCTTTGGTCTAAAGATGTTTCCCGAGACATCTGGGACTGTCCACGGATGGGAAGAGGCAGACTGACCACTGCTATCTGCCTGTCTGGGCCCCCACTGTGCTCAGCTCTGGTCACTTCGTATCCTCCCCACTTTCTGCATATTATTATATATTCGTGATGCCTACAGAATGTGTCCATAAGTGTAGCCTCTACAAACAGCGCAGGGGGTAAAAGTGGACGGAGGGCATGGGCTTCGTGGCGAGCCAGGTTTCAGGCATCCTTGCCCACTCACCCACAGGCGGCTCTGAGGAGCCCCGGAGCAGCCTAAGGCCTAGGAACGCCACAACTTAACAGAATAGTCCCACCCATTTCTTAGCAGGAGCCAAGATCCCCACTCACTGAAGAGAAGGGAGGAGCCGGACCACCTGAAACTAAACTACCTATCACTGGTTCATACCAGCATCAGCTGGAATCGGTTAGATGCACCTCCTGGCTTCGGTTTTTCCCCAAAGCCAAAAGAAACCGAACAAAAACGGGTCGAGAGCTGGAGCCTGGCCTGCATTTTTCAGAGTAGTCCCGCCCGCGCGGAGAAGGTCTTCCTGCCTTTTAAAGCCCCCTCCCCAGCCCACACCCAGAGGCCGGGCAGAAGCCCACCCTCCCGACCCGCCGGTCCCCGCTTGCGTCACGGTACCCCTTAACCACCGCCCCTCCTCCCCGCAGCCAGGGGAGGAGTTGAGTTCGGGCGAGCCTAGGGGCGGGGAACGGGGAGCCGGCTGGAGAGGGCAAAAACGCGCGGACCAAATTGGGGACCCAAGAGAGGCGGAAAGAGACGAGTTACCCGCAAGTCCAGCTCGGCGCTGCGCGCCCCGCGGCCTGGGTCCCCTGGCGGGGCTCCCGGGGTTTCCCAGCCCCGCGCTGCGTAACGCCCGGGAGGCCCAGTCCCGCAGCGGCCGCAGCAGCATGGCTGGAGTGCGAATCTGGAGGGCCGCCTTCCCTTTCTGCGAGAATTGAAGCAAACGTGTCCCGGCGCAGGTCAGGCGCTGCGTGCCGCTGGGACCTTCGCGCAAGCTCTTAAAGAGACCCCGACGTATTTCACCCGCTCCAGGGCGAGGCCAGGAATTCAAGACAGGCTTTTAAGGAGATCTGGTGGTTTAGTGGTTATCAGCTGCTAAGAAAAACGTAGGCACTTCGAACCCACTAGCCCCTCGACAGGAGAGGGATGAAGACAGTCTACTTACAGCCCTGGAAACCCTATGGGGCAACTCTACTATGAGTCCCAGCCCCCCAACAATTCCGCAGATAGATAATGTCACACCCATTCTCTCAGCTGACACTGGGAGAGAACTCACTCAAAAAGATAAGAAGCAGTCATTACGTGGGGCCAAAATTCAAGCCCATCTGCCTTGCTTCACGGCCACACTCTTTCCTATGAACTTTGACATTTCCAGGGTCAGGACTCTAAATGTACTAGGTCCCCCACCAAACCCAACCCACCTCCATTGGGTTTCCAAGGCTGTAAATCTTTAATGAAGTAGATTGCTTCCTCTTCCTCCCACAGAGCAGCTGGTGGGTTTGAACTGCAGACCTTCTCTGGTTAGCAGCCAAATGCCTTACCCACTATGCCACCAGAGCTCCTTACTAGACCCGTGAGGAAGGCAGCTCTTTACAGTGTTGAAGAACAAAGATGTCACTTTGAAGACTAAGGTGCACCTAACCCGAGCCATGGCATTTTCAATCGCCTGATATGCATGTGAAACCTGGACAATGAATAAGGAAGACCCAAGAAGAGTTGCAAAGAATACTGAAAATACTACGGACTGCCAGAAGAACAAACAAATCTGTCCTGGAAGAACTGCACCCAGAATGCGCCTTGGAAGTGAGAATGGCCAGACTTCGTCTCACCTACTTTGGTCATGTTGTAAGAAGGGACCATTCACTGCAGAAGGATGTCATGCTTGGTAAAGTGGAAGGTCAATGAAATAGAGGAAGATCTTCAACGAGATGGATTGACACAGTGGATGTGACGATGGGCTCAGGCATAGCGAGGATTGTGAGGCTAGTGCAGGACCAGGCAGTGTTTTGCTCTGTTGTACAAAGGGTCACTATGAGTCGGAACTGACTTGACAGCACCTAACAACAACACAACAGGAGGGCACAATCAGTATTCCAACTGGAGACACAAATGGGGGAGGGGAGATGGGAGCCTATAACCCCATTCACAGTTGGGTAGCAAAATTCTAGATCGGACATGTGAGGTGGGTGGGATTTTATAATCCAACAGGCCTAGGCTCTGTCATCTAGGCTGTTGCCCTTTAGGAGTGGTGACTGTGTTTTCCGGTGCATAGATGAGTTGTTGCCCAGCTCTCCCAGGAACATAAATTGCAAGCAGTCACCTCTCAGACAGAAGGAAGCCATTAGCCTCCTGATTTGTTACCTGAAAGCTGCAGCCCTATCTTGTGCTTCTTAGGTATCTGCTACAGACCTAACACAGGTCAAGTACTCCCTCCATAAATAAAAGTCAGGATTAAGTTCCATATTTTGGTGGTTGGAGATACCTGTTAATGAGATTAGAATGGATGAAATGGATTGAAGTTGAAATGGGCAAGCTCCAGAGGTCTGACTGGACTGGGGTGATGGCCACAGTATTCAAGACAGAACTGAAATCAAAGGAGCAACAGACACTTCATACCCCTAAAAGGAAATGCTACAGCCATTCTAGGGAAAACAAGCACCAGTGGAAGGCAAAAATAAAAATTTAGAGAACAAACATTAATGCAGACTGCTTTCATTAACTCAGAATGTGAGCCCCTGGAGGCAAGGATAGGGTCTGAGACCCAGATCACTCCTTCAGAATCCATATATTCTACCCCATAATGTCTGTGCCAGGCCTTCGACTCATAGGGTTTCCCAGGCGGTATCCCTGTGGAAGTAGATTGCCCATTCTTCCTTCCGAGTGACTGGTGACATATACTAAACTCAAAAAACCAAGCTCACTGCCGTTGACTCTGATCCGACTCATAGCGACCCCTCCTTGAGTTTCCGAGGCAGCATCATTAGAAGTAGATTGCCCAACCTTCCTTCCGAGGAGTGGCTGATGGGTTTGAACCGTCAGCCTTCTGGTTAGCACTCAAGTGCCTTAGGCAGTAGGCTACCAAAGCTCCCCTGATAAATACTAGCTGGTGATAAATGCTACGAGGAAAGATTGATGGTAGCTACTCTAAAAAGGGTGGCCATGAGAATTCCTCTCTAAAATGGCATTCGAGATGCTCAGGGTGGGGGAAGGCAGGCTCCTCCCCTCCCTTCTGCCCCATGAGGAAGCGCTTCCAGACCAGAAAGCTCCTAGAGAGACCCTAGAGCAGTTGTTAGCACTGTTGTTGTTGTTGTTATGTGCCGTCCAGTCAGAAGTGACTCACAGCGACCCCTCCTTGGGTTTCCGAGGCAGTATCACTACGGAAGTAGATTGCCCCATCTTCCTTCCGAGGAGTGACTGGTGTTGTTAGCACTAGGCAGGGCGAAGCGGCGCTAAAAGTACCCGAGACCGGGATTTGAGCTGCGTGACTCCCCCCTAGATCCCCAGACAAGGGGACAAAACGGGGATGGGGGTGTCGGTGAGAGGGAGGGCGCGAACCGGGAGAAGGGGCGGAGCAAGAGCTGGCAGAGGGCGGCTCCCGTGGGGCGCCTGCGCACGAGGCCCTCGGGAAGCCTGGGAGAGAGGCGGCAGACACCGGGCCCCGAGGCGGTTATGCTCTGTGCGCGAGGCCTGGAGGAGCAGTCCTCTGAAGAAAAGGGCTGCAAGGGAAGTGGGGCTGCTGGGTCGGCCGGCGGTATGCAGAGTGCGCAGCCTCCGCGGCCGGATACCCCCCAAACCCAGGCGAAGGCGCCTTATCGCCCCTTCTGCTTAAGCGTGAAAGGCCAAGTGAAGATGATGCGGCTGGTGAGGGCCGAGCTGTGGGCGGGGGTGGGTGGGTGGTTGGGGGGGTGTTCAGATGAAGCCAAAAGTTCCGTTTTCTGCCTCTACCTTGTCTTTCCCAAACGCGGGCGGATTACCAAATAAACAACGTAAGCACGGGCTTAGTTGTGTTTATTTACTGATCTGTAGTGAACAGTTCACTAACTGTACTAACTTCAACACAGATTAGTAAGTAAGTACAAGTAAGCCCGTGCTTACCGGGTACGCAGTCCCTGTCAGGGGTTGTAAATTTGAAAAGAGGCTTTGATTCTCACAGATCCTGTGAGGTGGGGAAGGCGAAAGATACTTCTAGCCATATCTAGAAGCAGGAATCTTTGCTGTGGTGAAACTGTTCGCTACGGATTAGTTAAGTAAACACAAGTAAGCCCATGCTTACCTTGCTTATTGGGTAATCTGACACTATTCTCAAGACCTCCTCAGAAGCAAGACATTTTGCTGTGCACCAGGTGGAAGGAGAGAAATAAGACCTTAGTTCTCCCCTCAGAGAATTCATGGCCCACTCATAAACCAGAATCACCGGATGGACTGGAATTACCTACACTTGAACCCACAAACCAGGTACCCAGGTGACCAGTGAGGAAGAGCAGTTGCATCAGTCAGAAGCCAGCAAGACACTGTGTTGAGAGTCAAGTCAGCAGTTTGAGGTGACGGCCCTTCAGGTTGATACACTGCAAAGCAGGGATAATGATGTAGCTACCCGTTTCTGGGATGTCAGACCATACCAGGAACTCGCTCAGTTCCTAACATGGTGGTCTGAATTGTGGAGAACATGAATGAGCGTTTGGAAGAAGCTGATCTGATTAGAGAAGTGGCAACTCTCCTAGGAGAGAATTTTGAAAGAATTAAGAGAAAATTTAGAGAAAAGGGAAAAATAATTGTTTTAAATTGTGAAAAGCTGATATGTGGAAAAGGGAATGGAAATAGTTAAAAGTCACAGGGAAACAAATTTCCACTTAACATGAGGAAGAATTTTGTACTGAAAAAATTCCAAAAATTAAGTCACTTGGGAAGGTACATACCCAGACAGCAAGGTACCCAGGCACAAAAGAGCACTTGGTGAAGATTTTGTAAAGATTCAAACATCCGAAGATTGGGTAGAACAAATTACATGTAATATCCTTCCCTCCTCCCTAAGAGTTTGTAATTCTGATAAATAACTATATGTCAGAATGCATAAGAAAGTGCTGTAAAGTTCAAATGAGGGAGAGATTACCTTTGGTTGGGAGTAAATAGTCACAGAAATGGCTGGGAAGTCCGAAGTTTTATGCTAGGAACTGGAAGCTCTGGGACACTGGAAGAGGATCAAGGTTTTGTGAGATAGATTTCGTTTTTGACATTTTAGTTACTTTAGCAACATTTTGAGAATTTATGTTCAAGTTCTGGACTAGAAATTGTTACAACAAAGATGAACCAAGACAAAGTCCCCCAACTCATGGAGTTCTTCAGTTTAGTCAGGGAGACAGACACATGAGCAGATAGGGTAGAGAAGAGGCAACTAACCCAGGATGGGATAAGGAGAGGTGTCAGGAACTCCTCCCTAAAGGAACCTAGAACACAGTGTAAGAGAGACCAACCTGAGCAAAGGCACAGAGGCAAAAACAGTACAGTTTATGCAGCAAATTATAAGCAGTTGAGTATTGCCTTATTCATTCAGCAAATATTTTCTAAAGTGGTTTTAGAAGCACTGTTCCAGGCTTCTAAGAATTTAGGAGTGTTAAATGGTAAGTAGCTAGTATAATAATTTTGTTGAGAAGTGTTACAGGGAGGAGAAAACAGAACAGTGGTTTCTGCAGGGAGCAGGATAAAGGGAAGGTATGTGTGCGTGCGTGCATGTGCGCACATGTCTTAAGAGTTGTCAACTTACAAAAAAAATGTTGTCAACTTAAATATGTTTGTAGGATAAAGAGGAAAGAGCTGGTGCAGGAGGAAGTACAAGAAGGAAAAGGAAATACTTGGTGGGAAAATATCAAGAGAACAAAGGTGGGAAATGATGCTGTTAGGTGCATAAGTGGAGTAATTAATTAGACTTTGTTTTTTTAGGAAGAAAAGTTCTCACTGGCAGGGCATATTGAGCCTAAATGTCCTAGGTTACTATGAGTTGGAATTGACTTGATGGCAATGGGTTGGTTTAACTAGTACGACTGGGCAATCTACTTCTGTAATGATACTGCCTCGGCAACCCAAGAAGGGGTCACTATGAGTCGGGGCCGACTCAATGGCACGAAACAACAACAACAAGGTTAACTCTAAAGTACTCTATCCTTAATAGGAGTTATCAGAGAGGGACACTTAGTCGTCTAAAACACAAAAAGAACTCAGCATCCATCATCTTTTATATGTGTGTGCATATGGCAGAAATTCATTTATTTAGTTATTTTAGAAATTATCATTTTTACAGCTTAAAATTGTTTTCAGTAATAATTGAATAGTTTTTTTTTTCCCCTTATAGATACTCACTGTGACATCTATGATCTTTTTCATCCTGGCACAGGCCCCTGAACCATACATCGTTATCACTGGATTTGAAGTCACTATCATTTTCTTTTTCATAGTTTTATATTTATTCAGACTTGATCGATTACTGAAATGGTTGTTTTGGCCTTTGCTTGTAAGTATTCAGTTTTACAGTTAAAATTTAACTATTTTTTCCCTAATATAACAAGACATTTTAATAAACCCTTTTCTTTAGTTGTCGTGAACTTTTCTTTTTTTAATTTTTACTGTGATTTGGATAAAAGCTTACAGAGCAAATTCATTTTCTATACAGCAGTTCACATATACGTTGTCTCATAACATTGACTGTAGTTTCCCACAATGCAACAGCTCTCTTCCCATCTTCTTCCCATAGTTACTGCTTCCCTGTGTCCTTCCCTCCCATTCACTCCTGCCTCCTGAGCTGTCTCGCTCTGCATACACAGCCTTTCTAGTCTCCCATGATTGACCTCTCCAAGGAGTGTTATCTACCTAATGTAAATTTTCCGCTCATATGCCTGTCTTTTGTTTGCCTAGAGGCCCAGAAGTAGGTTTAATTCCAGACCTGAAGGGCAGCTAGGGGGCACAATTTCAAAGATTCCACCACGCTTTATCAGACGAGCAAACTTGGCCCCTTTTTTATTTTTATTTTTTTTAAATGATTTTGAGTTTTGTTCCACATTGTTCTCCAACTTTATCCAGGATCTCCTACATAGATTCCCCCTCCAAGTGGTTGACAATGGTAGCTGGGCACCATCTAGTTCTTTTGGTCTTGTAGTCATATAGACTGAGGATCACATGGTGTACCAGTTGCTTGGACTTCCTGTTTCCATGCATCTTTAGTTTTCTTCATTCTTCTTTGCTCTGGATGAGAAGAGACCCATCGTTGCATCTAGATGGCCGCTTGCAAGCTTTTAAGATCCCAGTCACTACTCACCGAAGTAGGATGTGGAACAATGTTTTTGTGTAGTATGTTATACCAGTTGTAGTCCTCATAAACTTTTAAGATGCTGTCTGATAGGCTCAGGAAGGAAGCACCCCACTGCTCATGTGCTCTCTGTAGATCCTGGGCACAGAAAACCTGGGCAGCCACAGAGTGTAAATTCGCCACTAAAATCAATCCATCAGTCGATGTGGCTAACCCTTCTGTTAGAAGGACTCACTTCAGTGTAGATCTTCTAAAGAAATTTAAATTTAGGATGATGTTGATAAAATTACAGATATTCTAAATCTTTACCTCTCTTTTAAGTGCATGTTGATAAGACCTTGAAACTGGGGAAAGGGATAGAGGCAGGTATACCAATATCTCTGCCTTCTGCCTTCCACATCTCAGATCACTAAATAGAAAATCAAATTAATTTGGTAGGGGACTAAATAAAGCACAATTTTGTTTTACTTAAAAATGTCTATAATCATTAATGCTAAGTCATTTTAACTTATCTTGAGGAACATTACTTAGTAGCATATAGTCTTCAGTCTGCCATACTCATAGAATTAAGAATGACTGCCCAGTGGAGTACCTAAATGGTTCTGTAAACTGTCAACACAGGCAGATTAAAGACATTGGTTAAAGTACATATAGCCCTTCAGCCTGGAGTGTATGTTGGTTCTAGGAAAACAAGTGACTTCACCTTTTAACAAGTCTCTTCTCCAGCACCCCTTCTCCATAGGTCTTCCTCCCAAGTCCTTCCACTGCCCAAACTCCCTTTGGCTGGACTGGTGGTGGCCATGTCTTCCTCTGTTATACTTGGGTCATCCTCTTGGATTTCAAAGTGCCAGCTATCCAAACTGCTAACTCCTATTAAGGATAGAGGACTTTAGAGTTGACCTAGAACCAATAAAACCAACCTATTGCCATTAAGTCAATTCCAACTCATAATAACCTAGGACATTTAGGCTCAATATCCCCTGCCAGTGAGAACTTATCTTCCTAAAAAAACAAACCAAAATCACTCTCATCAAATTGATTCCAACTCATAGTAACCCCCATTGGGTTTCCAAGGCTGTAACACTTTACAGAAGCAAACAGCCTCATATTTTTTCCACGGAGCTGGTGGATTCATTTACCAATATTTTGATTAGCAGGCAAATACCTTAACCACTATATCACAAGCACTCCTTTCTCTTTGTATATATCTAATTTTGCCCTGCCACCATTGAACCTCTTCCTACTTTCTTTTTTTTTTTTTTTCCTACTTTTACTGAATACCTATTTTTTTAAGTTACAAAAATGTTTAATCAAGTTTAATCATTCTGGGTTAAAAATAATATAAACCCTTCCAGCAATGTACCAAATGTGAGTGGCATTGAGGAAGAGGAAGACAGAGACAGGTACATGGGAGGTGCAGACAACAAAAATGAACCCTTTTACACACAGTACTGTGTTGTCAGTGAAGGCAAACACAAGTATACAGGTGGACAGATGAGTGGACAGGCTGAACTATTATGTACGTCTATGCAACAGGGAGTATACCCAAGACCATGTATAGAGTTGGCAAACAATGGTTCTACAAGTGTATTTGTATGATCTGTAAGAATTCCCAGGGGTATAGTAGAGCTGACAAGGGACAAGGTTGTAGTCACTTCTT
>NW_006921654.1:3003940-3010089 GCF_000298275.1 Orycteropus afer afer
GTCCCTAGCTGCCCTTCAGGTCTGGAATTGAACCCACCTATGGCTTCCAGCCAAACAAAAGACAGGCATATGAGTTGAACATTTACCTGAGGTAGATACACTCCTTGGAGAGAATAACCATGGGAGAAAGAAGGGCTGTTTATGTGCAGGGAGACAGCTCAAGGGGCAGGAGTGCATGGAGGGATGGACACAGGGAAGAGGTAACTATCAGGAGGAAGTGGGAGGGGAGCTGTTGCATTCGGGTAAATTGTAGTCAATGTCATGAGACAACGTGTGTGTGAACTGCTGTATGGAAAGTTAATTTGCTCTGTAAACTTTCACCCAAATCACAGTTTTAAAAAAATAATAATATAAACCTTCTAGAATACGGACTATTTATTTTTCTCACATTATACATCCATTCAAAACGTAAGTCTCACATCTTAAAACCATAGTTAAGAGTGAAAACTTTATTTTGGGAAATTTTGAAACAAATGAGCTTTATCATCAAAAATAATAATATAATTGCCAGCCATTGCATTTGTCAAAGTGTATGCCCAATAGAAAGAGCATTGGTAGTGCAATGCTTAAGCATTTAGCTGCTAACCCAAAGGTTGACCGTTCCATCACACCAAAAGACCTGGAAATCTGTTCCCATAAAGATTAGACCCTAGGAAACCCTATGGGGCAGTTCTACTCTGTCATATAGGGTCCCTATGAGTCGAATCCATTCCACAGCATGCAACAACATGCCCGACAGCTGTGTGGGATATTTTTCCTGAAAGTTACTATTTTCTTAAGTGCGTACTGGTTTTAGTTTTATTAACTGCATCTTTGTGTCACTGTAAAGTTGTTTGATTTGCCATGTATACTACTACACATTTACATTATTTAAAGTGAGCACTAGCTTCCCAGTGTACCCACTTCCCTTCAACGTTGCCTCTCATCCACTTTCTTTCCTAAGCAGATCAGTTCTCCCTCCAACTACATTTATGTTAAGTAAAAAGTAACTCAGCTTGGTTAAGTGGCTAAATGACTGGTGTTAACAACAAACAAATTATAGACAAAGAGAACCAGTAGGTATCATTTTAGACCAAATACAACATAGGTGTCACTTTACTGTGGCAGTTTGGTTTCCTGAAAGATATACATGTAAATTAATTTATTTAATAAAATAGAACTTTCAAAATCTTTCGGAACTGATTTTTTTTTTTTTTTAAGTGTTGCTTGGTGATCATCGTGTAAAGCTGGTCTTTCTGTTCTGGGTTTTCAGGATGTTATCAATTCATTGGTGACAACAGTATTCATGATTATTGTGTCTGTGTTGGCACTGATACCAGAAACCACAACACTGACAGTCCTTGGAGGGGTAAGTAAATACCTTTCTGGATCCTTTCTTCAGGTTAGATCAGAATACAAATTCATCTGAAAATTAAATACAAGACAGAAAACTATTCTGTATTCTTCATTGAGGCCTCTAGGCCTGTATACAGTGCCTGGTGGTTTAAGGAATTATTTTGTGTCTGAGTGCATCCCTGATTAACATGAAGGAATATGATTTTACACTGAAACTGGACTTAACCAAATACAAAGGTCCCTACATGCTTATGTACGGCTCTCTCGTTTATAAGCCCATATCCCAGAAGCTCAGGAATAAGTGTTAGCCCCCAGAAAATGGTACTGAATCACAATAAACACTCTTCAGACATAAAGATCTTATGGACAGTGTTATCACTAGATCGATCTATCTATTTGTGCCTTGCTTACTTCCAAGAAGGATTTAAACCTGCCCAGAAAAAGACCAAGGTAGAATAAAAGTGAAAATAATTCGAGTGAGTTAAAAAAAAAAAAAAAAAAACCTGTCAAATCATGAAAGTGAAAAAGGAGAATAATCCTGTCAGAAAACCTAGACGGAGGGAAGCTGCTGCAATTAGTTTCAATACTAAGCTCTGAGGGATCTGATCATCAAGCCACAGGAAAACATGATGGAGGATTTCCACAGATCTCCTTCAAAAGGCTACCTACCACTGGTTCAGGAGAGACAGACTGTTCGAGTCAGTTGTTCCCTGTTCAGATTCTTCTTCAGATGGAATCTAGTAGCAGATTTCCTCATACAGTGGAATGGTGGTAGAAGCCTTGTTGTAACTAAAGGATTCTTTTGAACCCTGCTTGACTGGAAGCAAATCAGTTTAATTAGACTTTATTCTGGAAGGCAAGCCAAAAAAAAAAAAAAGTGAAATAATTACAGGTCTGATATTTTTCTGAGATTTCATATTGGTGGTTCAGAATCCTTTGGCTTTTTCAGGTTTTGATCTGGAGAACTGAATTAGAAAGTTCTTTTTAAATCAATCTCCTTCCTACTTCCTTGCCCTTTCATAGTGTGGAGCACTTAGAAGAATTGATGAGTCTCAGACAACCATGTAGGCCAGAATCCATTTTTCTGTCTCCCTTATTAGGCATTAATCAACTTCTAGGGAATCAGAATTACTCTAGAAATGAGACAGCAGCACTGTAGCAGCAATTTCCTCCGGTGTCTTTAAAGATAATTTTATCCCTCTATTCTGGAGAAAAGGAGCAGTGGTTAAGCACTTGGCTGCTAACCAAAAGGTCAGCAGTTCCCAAGCCACCAGCCGATCCACAGGAGAAATATAAGGCAGTCTGCTTCCGTAAAGATTACAGCCTAGGAAACCCCATGGGACAGTTGTACTCTATCCTGTAGGGTTGCCATGGGTTGCAGTCGACTTGATGGCAGTGGGTTTGTTTTTTCTGTTGTTACTCTGGAGAAAGGGGCCCAGCATAGAATTTACTTTTCATTCACTTCTTTACCCACCCATTCATTTCTTTGTTCCTAAAGTGCACTTTGTCAGGTACTGACTTAAAATACAGAGCTGTACTGTCTAACGTAACAGCCACTAGACATATGTGGCTACTGAAGCCTGGAAGCATGGCCAGCCAGAGTTGAAATACACTATAAATTTAAAATACACCCTAGATTTTACTACCTCACAAAAAAGAGAGCTATCTATTAATAACTTTTATTATATTGGTATGTAAAGATGATAATTTTTGCATGTATTGGGTTGAATAAAATACATCATTAAAATTAACTTCACCTTTAAAAAAATTGCTACTGTTTTTCAAACATTAAAATTAATTTTAATCAATGTGGCTTACATTGGTGGTCATCCCTCAGTGGCCATAGGAGATTGGTTCCAGAACCCCCATAAATACCAAAATCCAAAATCCACGGGTGCTCAAGTCCCATATATAAAATGTGTTTGCATATAACCTATGCATCTCCTCCCATATGCTTTAAATCATCTCTAGATTGCTTATAATAATCCCTAGTACAATGTAAATGCTATGGAAATAGCACTTTATGCTCCCTCAGCCTTTGAGGGATGCTGTGATCATGCAATTGCTTTGTTATTTTTCCCCTCCAATATTTTTCAAGCACAGTTAGTTGAATCCACGGATGCAAACCCACAGATGTGGATGGCTGACTACATTGCTTTTGGACACTAGGCTAGAGCGTGAGTCTAATCCACCAGTTGGTTAGGGCCTAATACAGGAGACAGAAGTACAGACAGCTGTATATCAGATGTTGCCGTGGAACACAGAAAAAAGGAAGAAATGACTTCTTTTGGGCAGAGGAATTGCAGTTTGCCAGGAACGAAAGGAGAGGGAAGGAGAGGGGCCAGCGGAGGAGCCAGCAGTGTCCAAGTCATGAAAGGGTTGCCAGGGGTTCTGCATTGCGGTGGCCTCCAGGAGGCTGCGGTAGACCCCAGCAGGAGGTGGCAGTAGACCCCAGGAGGCGGCGGTAGACCCCAGGAGGCGGCGGTAGACCCCAGCAGGCGGCGGTAACCTCCAGGAGGCGGCGGTAGACCCCAGGAGGCGGCGGTAGACCCCAGCAGGCGGCGGTAGCCTCCAGGAGGCGGCGGTAGACCCCAGGAGGTGGCGGTAGACCCCAGGAGGTGGCGGTAGACAGCAGCAGGTGGCGGTAGACCGCAGCAGGTGGCGGTAGACCCCAGCAGGTGGCAGTAGACTCCAGGAGGCAGCATCTTGAGATTCCAGGTGGAAACAGTAGTGCATAGGTGCACACTGTGGGAGCCTTGTCTGGAACCAAGGCCTGACTTCTGGCCGCTGACTGGAGCTGACCAGATGGCCACCAGTGTCTCGGGAACCCATTTCATTTCTGCCACCTCAGTTTTGTTTTCTTAAGGCCCTGGTTGGGTCCCACATCTTCAGTAGCGGCAGCCTAGCCTTTGAGGGTTTGCTCTGGATCATCTTCACTCCAGTTCTCCAAGAACAGCTACTGTTCCACGGTTTAATTTCGAGCTAGTGTTAACTTTTCTTCAGTTTTCTTCAGTTTCTTTGGTAACAGGGAAGTCAAACAGTTGAAGGTTGGGGATGAAAGTATTGGTTGATAACTAAATGTGGTTGTTGTTGTTGTTGTTGTTATTTGCCATCGAGTCAGCCCCGACTCATAGCGACCCCTCCTTGGGTTTCCGAGGCAGTATCACTACGGAAGTAGGATTGCCCAACCTTCCTTCCGAGGAGTGGCTGATGGGTTTGAACCGCCAGCCATCTGGTGAGCAGTCAAGTGCCTTAGCCACTATGCTACCAGAGCTCCCTAAATATGGTTGTTGTTGTTGTTGTTGTTATTTGCCATCGAGTTGGCCCCGACTCATAGTGACCCCTCCTTGGGTTTCCGAGGCAGTATCACTACGGAAGTAGATTGCCCAACCTTCCTTCCGAGGAGTGGCTGGTGGGTTTGAACCGCCAGCCTTCTGGTTAGCAGTCAAGTGCCTTTAGGCACTATGCTACCAGAGCTCCTTAAATATGGTCAGTAGGGCTTAAAACAATACATCCAGCTCACAGGCACAAAGTTAAGCAATACAGACAAATATTTATTTCAGAGTCCATGGCCACTTGCTGCTCACTTCACTTATCCCCTCCCTTCCTCTCTAGGTGGGTACTGGGAGAATGGGACCATGTCTAAGGTTTCCGGTTTCCTCCGGTTTTTGTTTTATGTGGGGAGCAGTCTCTGCCCCAGCTGGAGGGCAGACCGCTGTGATTGGTGGCTGCAGTGACACTGTGTCTTTGTTTCCAGGTGTTTGGACTCCTGTCAGCAGTGTGCTGTATGGCAGATGGGGCCCTTATTTACCGGAAGCTTCTGTTCAATCCCGGTGGTCCTTACCAGAAAAAGCCTCCTCATGACCAAAGACGTATTTTGTAATTTTATATCCCTTTTTAGTTGATACTAAGTATTAAAAATATTTCGTTATTTTTCCACACATTGTTATTTGCATCTCAGTATGGGAGCTGAGGGGGAGCTTTGCGGGACCCCTGCGCCCTCTCACACCCTGACTGGCCTTGCAGGGAGCACTGCTCCTGGGACTGGGAAGCGCAATAGACTGGGCCGAGGTGCGCCTGAACGGCCGCGGGGCTGCCCTGCCTGGCTCACTTGCTGGCAGCTGGGGGACGGTGGGATTGCGGAGACGCTGAGGCCCAAGGCTAAGCAGTGGGGTGGCATCCGCGGTCTCTGGCCAGCTCAGCTTGCGGGCGAGTGCGCGCGCGGGGCGCGGGCGGCCGGCAGCCGTTGGGGCGTGCCGCTGGTTTCACGAGGAAAGCCGGCCGCCACGGTGCTGCTCGGAGCCGCAGGGCCAGACGCAAGCGCCAGGCCGAACGCCCACCATGGCCTCTGAAAGCATCAAACACAGGCCCTCTACAAAGGACTTGAAACATGGGCGCTCGGTGCGGCAGTCAGCCCGTGTGCCTCCTGGCTCAGCCCGTGTGCCTCCAGATGCCCCAGAGCTCTCCAAGCAGACCTCAGCCCCGGCGCTGCCCCAGCGCTCCAGGCCCTCCAAGCGCCCAGCCCCGGTGCAGCCAGCACCTCCCAAGCACTCAGTGCTTCACGACGTGCCGGCGGCGAAGCAGACTTCGGAGCAGCCTCCGGGGCCTCTGGAGGAGCCACCTCCGCAGCCACCTCCGCATCATGTACACAGGCCAAAGGTGAAGAAAGAGATCCTAAAGCGTGCTGAGGGCCGAGCCAAAGTCCCGTACAAATTCAGGGACGGCATCAAGCGCTTTTTCTTTTCCCCAACCGGAATTTTGAAGATCTTGAGGCTGGTGAGCAGAAAGCTGGTCTGGTGACTTGGCGGGGGGGG
>NW_006921654.1:3010189-3011930 GCF_000298275.1 Orycteropus afer afer
CAAGGAGTGCCAACTCAGGACATTTCCTTGCTTCTCTGGCCACTCACTTTGCTGTTGCTGGTGTCACCTCTTCTTCCATCCTCCCCGTCCCTAACCACCTCAGCCCTTACTACTAAATTTTGTTTTCTGTCTTTTGTATTTCTCAGGTTTCCCCTCACATGTATAGCCTTTCCAAAAAGGATGTGATTATCCAGAAGCATAACTTTGTATTCTCCTGTTCGCAGTGTACCTGATTGAGGAGTTAAAAGTATTTTTCACTTGATAAGTTAGGTTTGTACATAAAACTAGTTCCATGTTTGGATTTTTTTTTAATTGGCAAGTTGCTAACTGCACTGGCTGGTCAGTCATCTGATTAGTGTCATTGATTATCTGTGATTGATAAGTTCAGTTAATGAAAACAATATTATTGGCCAGCTACTTTGCATCCATTAAATTAGCAAAAAATATATTTTTTTTTTTGAATTGTGATTTGGGTGAAAGTTTACAGAGCAAATTCATTTTCCATATAGCAGTTCATATACCTTTTGTTTCATAACATCTGATTGCAATCCCCATAATGTAACAGCTCTCTTCCCACTACCTCCCTGTGGTTACGTTTCCTGTGTCCTTCTTTCCTATGCATTCCCGCCCTCTGAGCTATCTCCCTGTGCAAGCACTGCCCTTCTGATCTCCCACGGTTGATTGTTCTAAGGAGTATACCTATCTGGTATTAATGTTCACCTTATATGCCTGTGTGTTGTTTGGCTGGAAGCCACAGGGGTGAGTTCAATTCCAGACCTGAAGGGTTAAATTTAACAAAAATGCAACACACTGCTGTGGAGTAGGTTCCCACTCCTAGTGGCCCCTCCTTGGGTTTCTGAGGCGGTATCACTATGGAAGTAGATTGCCCAGCCTTCCTTCTGAGGAGTGGCTGGTGGGTTTGAACTGCCAGCCTTCTTGGTAGCAGTCAGATGCCTTAGACACTATGCCAGCACAGCTCCCAAAGGGTTAAATTAGCAGAAATAATTTAGAATGATAATATCTAGTGTTGTCAGGCTGTCGAGAAATTCATACCTTTCTACTCTGCTGGTGGCATTTAAACCCTTATGACAATTGATAATGAGTAATGAGAAAGCAGCATGACAGATGATCATGTCTTTTGACCCAACAATTCCATTCCTAACAATTCCATCGCTAAGGAGATGATTCATTGGAGATCAAAATCACTGATATTTAGTGCAGTACTGTTTTCAATAATAGTAAGAAAGAAAAAAAAAAATTTTAAAGGATAGGGATATGATTTAGAAATTAATGTTCACCAAGGCAATAGTTATTATGTAGTTATTAACAGTAAAAGGAGCCCAGGCAGGACAATGGTTAAGCTCTTGGCAGCTAATCGAAAGGCTGGCAGTTTGAACCCACCTAGCCACTCGGGAGACAGACCTGCAGTCTGCTTCCATAAAGATTACAGCCGAGAAATCCCCATGGAGCACTTCTCTGTCACGTGGGGTTGCTGGGAGTCAGAAATGGACCCGAGACCTGGAACGTGACAAATATTTAAGAAATTCTTAAGGAAAATATATATGCACTATGATTGCAGCTACATGGCAGACACAACTGTGGATGGCACTAGAAGGTAATATACCAAAAAGAAGATACGTTGAAATGATTGTGGGTGATTTTTTCCCCCAAGACTTCTATTTTTTTTTTAATTATTAAGTACAGCATATTCATTGTAAAAAAATTAGGATATATATATAAT
>NW_006921654.1:3012190-3022598 GCF_000298275.1 Orycteropus afer afer
GGCAATCTACTTCCGTAGTGATACTGCCTCAGAAACCCAAGGAGGGGTCACTGTGAGTCAGATCTGACTCGTTGGCAGTGAGTTGAGAGGTTGGTGTTTTCAGGTAATGGTGCCTTCCAACCAGTGGTGTTGGGATAACCAGCCACAGTTTGCAGAAAAACAAAGCTGGAGCTTTCCTCACTTTCTGTCAAAATCACTTTCAGAGAGATGAAAGATTGAAAGTGGTAGATTGAAGCAGGACACAAAATACACATTTGATGTCAAAAAGATTTTAAACTACTGAATCAAATAAAAAGACAAAGGACAAGGGGAGAAAGTTAAAATGCATAAAAGGCCCCAGGCTGTTTCCCCTTCTTTATACATGTGTTATACACACACCTATACATGCGGGTACAGGCACACTGCTTTCTGGCACGAAACATAAACTAAGGCCGGGTTGAGGGAGGAGAAAGAAATTGATGTTTTTCACCTTTCTATGCTGTGTGCATTTTTACTGTATGCATATATTATTTCATTTTCTAAAAATGTAAAACATTTTAAAAGCAAAATGTATGTGCAGAACAACATAGGCAGTTGCAGCAATGAGATTTTACATTCTGATTTATATATGTGTTTATGTTGTTGTTGTTGTTGTTGTTATGTGCTGTCGAGTTGGACCCAACTCATAGTGACCACTCCTTGGGTTTCCGAGGCAGCATGACTACAGAAATAGATTGCCCAACCTTCCTTCTGAGGAGTGGCTGGTGGGTTTGAACAGCCAGCCTTCTGGTAAGCAGTCAAGTGTCTTAGGCACTATGCTACCAGAGCTCCTATATGTGTTTATATATATGTATATATATATTAACAGCATTAAACATGCATTAAAACAAATCCTGTTTCTTTTGTTGCAGTGTCTTATCATAGGAGCGTTAGCCTGTTTCATCCTCGTCCAGGCCCATGAGTCGTTTGTAGCAATCACAGTTCTGGAAATGTGCATCGTCATTTTTTTTATTCTAGCATATATGTTAACCATTCACCACTTGACGACTTATTTACATTGGCCCTTACTTGTAAGTGTTCATTTTCATAATTTGAATATAAGCTTTTCCCTCAGCCCTAGAGGACAGGCTCTTCTCAAAGTGAAAAAGCACAGCTCTCTCTCTCTGGACAAGGACCTAACTGAGTTAGGACAGTCAGCTGTTGCCCTGTCTCTAGGGGAGAAAATAGCCTCATGCCCAGAAAGACAGCCACACTGTCCTCAGGACAGCAACACGCATGCCTCCTTCCCTCTCAGAATGTAAAACCCATCTCCCTGTGGCACGGGGTATTTTTATCTTGCCCTAGAGAATCTGTTCATTGGTGTATTCGGTAGGTACACAAACCTCTCACCCATGGCTTGTATGACAGTGCACGCTTTCCCCTGGCAAACGGCGCCCGCACTAACGGATAACAAGCATCCACCCCAGGAGCAAGACTATCATCAGGGTTGTAGAAAACTGGCCCCACATACCTTGCAGTGTCGTAGGAGTCAACCCTTTTGTGTTTACTGAGGGTCCATACTCACAAAGGGGTGCCGTATGGTGGGTACCCAAGAAGGGACATTGCACAGCCTCCTTTGGTAGCAGTTCCTGGAATTTCACGTTCTTTACTAATTGAAAAATTCCTGAAGGAAATCCCTCAGAGCTCCGATAAAGCCTGTTTATCCTGGAGCCTGCGGATCAGCGTCCTCCGCAGCAGAGAGATGCACAGTTAGCACAGGGTTTCTGTCCAGAGACAGATACCAGGTCCAGTTCGTGGCCCTGCCGCCTTACTAGCCATGTGACCTCTATGCCTGTTTCCCCTGTGTTTATGAAACACAGAGGTGGAGAAGGGTGATGGGGACTGCTGCCTCATAGGGTTCCTGTAATATCCAAATATGTGTAAAGCCAACAATAGTACAGTGCCTGGCACAAAAGAACCATCCTTCAGAGCCCACAAGGTGGCTGGGAGGCTTTTACCAGTCCCTTCTGCACTGGGAACAGTCCTGGTCCAAAGCTCAGGCCTCTTCTACATCCACTTGCGAAAGGTACCTTCTTCTAATCTTAGGTGGACTTGGTTACCGTGAAGCTAAAACTCAAATGTTTTCATCACATGTGTGAAAGCTTCTCTGAGAAGGCTACTGAGCTCTTTCTCTCCCTCAGAGACAGGAAGCCGACAAAGCATACCCTGAGCCACTTTCATGGGGCAGATGGGGGACCCAGTTAGTTAAGGAGGGGCTTCTGGGGAGGACTGTAACCTGTCTGTGGGAGTTCTCAAGAAGAGAAGGTAAAGTAACCGTTTTTGAGCACATACCTTTCTCCAGAAACTTTTTCATGTATTATCTTACTTAGTCTTCACAACATCCCAGTGACGTGGTAGTCATCCCCACCCTCATTTAACAGATGAGAAAACAGGATTAAAGCAAGTATGTTGCCCACAGTCATAGGCATGAGTGTCAGCACTCAGACTGGAGCCCAGGTCTGTGGCTGTTTCCAGACCCTGCAGACATTTTACCCTCGGTCATGCTTTTGTCATGCAATGGTCTCCCCAGCTCCTCTCTCCTTCTCCCCCCCAGAGGTGAGGAACTGAACCAGACTACATTTTTATGCCCTTCTCAGAATCTCTAAGTTTTATGTTCTTTGCATCTTCTCCTATTTCCCCTAGACTTTCTTAAAATATAGAATCAAGGGTGAATTGCTCCTCCTGATGGGTGTGCACAGGCCTGGGGGGACCGGTGCCTGAGGGCTCCACAGCACCCAGGTGCCAGCTGTGGTCAGAGGACCAGAGCCCTCTGAGAAAAGGGCCCAGGCAGGCTGGGTCCACTGCCGAGAGCAGGCAAGGGCCACAAGGCACCGTGACCTGCTTGAGGGTCCAGGGAGTGTCCCAGACAGAGGCAGGAGCTCAGGTCTCCCGGGCAGGCAATGTCGGGGTCCCGGCAGAGGAGCTGTCCTCACAGTGGTCCCAGGAAGCTCAGGCCAGCTCTTCCAGAGTTACAGGCCTTTTGGTCAACTCAAGATAACCAAGTCTCCTTGCTGCCTCTGCCCTTGGGAGGGAGCTACCTCCTTTCTCTGGATGGCTGTGGGAACCCAGAGGGTGAGACATGCTCGGAGGACCAGGGGCCCTGCCTTTTTCTTGCTGCTGTCCTCCAGGGCACGGGCAGGGGCCTGAAGCAGCACATGGGTATGCCTGGTGAGCTCCCAGGAGCTTCATCAGATGGCAAGTCTCTCACCAAGACGGTTGCCCAGTTCATCTGATGCTCAACTACCAAGCAGTACACACCCCGGGCAACCCACAGTCTGAGACGGTGAGCAATCTATTGGACTTGGAAGTCTTTGAGAAGGACTGCTCAAACAGGGCCCACCTGTGTTCTCCTCCCCGAGGCAGTGCCCTCCTTCCTACTCTGCCCTTCCAGACCCAATGAGGTACAGGAGGTGTACATATAATTTTGCTCAGGGGGGCAAGTAGCCACCACTGGGCAGTATCACGGAGGCCTTGGTATTGGAGGCAACGTGCTGGTTGAGTAAGAGCGTCGGTGCCTGGGAGGTGATTGTTTGGCCTCGAGAGAATAGGCAGAGGTGATGTGCTGGTACCAAGCTGCGAGACTCCTGGGACCTGATGGAGAGGTCAGAGTGGGGAGCCACAGAACAGGCTGTCTGCGTCACCCTGGGACTACTGCAGTGCTTGCTCGAGTGTTCGGGAGGCTAGCATGCTCGGCTGCCACTTCCTTTGGTCCCCTCTCTCCAGACAAGATCATTGGGCACCCAGGAGGTATACTGATTTAAAATGGTGATTTCCTTCAAGGCTTACCCCAATGATAGCATCCCTTTCCCCCGTTCTTGTTTGACAAAAGGCTCAGGGCCAGGGTCCCACCAAATAAATGAAGTCTGATGAATCTGGACTTCCAACCCTTCCAGGGCAGCCTTAATGAGGACTGGCCTCGTGACCTGCTGAGACCTCTGGGAGCCATAGTGGGCAGTTACGGCAGGGCCACCTCGAGGCAGGAGCCACGTCTGTGAAAGCTGTGGAGGGGCCCTGACAGTGGGAACCCTGACACTACCAAGCAGGGTGTGGGTCCAGCTCTCAGGCCTGGTTCTGACTCTACATCAGCATTAGTGAGAGAATGACTTACCACGTTCCACCCATGGTGGAGCCACTGTCTTCATTTTTAGGGTTAGCAAGTTTACCTGCCCTCATCCAGGGACAAGAGGAGCCCTAGTGATGCAAACGGTTAAGTGCTCAGCAGCTAACCAAAGGTTTGGTGGTTCAAACCCACCCAGCAGCTCCACAGAAGAAAGAGTGGTTATCTGCTCCTGTAAAGACTGCGGCCTAGGAAACCCTATGGGGCAGTTCCACTGTGTCAGATGGGATAGAGTCAAAAGCAACTTGACAGCATCTAACAACAGTCTAGGGTCACCTGCCAACCACTGCCATCGAGTTGATTGCAACTGAACTCATAACTCCACCCAATTCTCTGTGTCCCAGGGAACAACTGGGGAAAACGATGGGGAAGGAGTAGTCAAGCAACAGCCTGTCTCTCATTTTAGTCAGAGGAGGCCACTTGTCTCAATGGGGTATTTAGTGGGGAGGAAAGAAAAGGACAATTAATGGGCTACATTTATGGGGAAACCTGAAGTCCTATCGTATGTGTCAAGGCTCAGCTGCAAGGGCACCCCAGTCATCAGGGAAAACACAGCTCGCTCTCTGTCCAGATCAGGCCAGCAAGGGGTGTGTGCCCATGGCCAAAGGAGAGGTGGGTCAGGAAGGAGCTCAGGGCAATCAAGTCCATCGCAGAAGGGCATGTCTGCTTACTGGCTGAGCAAGCCTGGGCTTGCAGCTTACCCCACTCCAAAGCAGGGAGAACGACAGTTTGTTGTACAAATCATATGAGATGACATATGAACACTTTGGCACGGTGTGTGACCCTCAGTAAGTGCTCAAGAAACACGAGCTTTAGGGGAAATGTTAGGTACAAGGCAAACCTTAGCTCAAAGGACTGCTCCAGAGAGCAGTTCCTTGGCAGTGAGGACCCAAGTAAACTATAATGTCTAGTGGTCCAATGAGGAGACAGAATCATGACAGCCAATTGAGGATTAGCTAAGCCCGGTCTGCTTGGTTGATGGTTATCATTGTAAATGTGCTTTTGTTCAAATTCCCAATGATCTGTGTCCACAGCTAATGAACTGTGGTTTTCAAAAATTTACATTCTGTTTCTTCCTCGTAAGAGTCCTCATGCACATCTTTAAACAGTTTGGTTTACACAATCCTCAGGTAGTAAACTTCCTGCAAACTGCTCTACCTGCTGCTGTCAGCTCTGCCCACTGTTGGCAGACCTTTAGCCCACAGAACGCAGGCTCGGCTTACTGCCAGCCCTCAGCAGCCCTGCTCCGTGTCCACATCCCACTGTTCCCACCAGGCACCTATATGGTAGACATAAGTGCTCTTCCAAGAGGCAAATCCCACCCCATGGCAGGGCTCCTTGCTCACCAACCTCAACAGAACACCTGGTATTTGCACAAAGCTTACTGACTGTGCACACTTTGAGGGTATGTATCAAGAGTCTATATTCTGATGCACTCCCGCTACCCACCAGATGCCTCTTATCAGACGCACTATGCCATTCAATCCTCAACTCCATCATGGTCCTCTGTTAAAAACGAGCAACGTGGCACAAAAGGGTAACGACTCATGCATCAGGTCACACATCTCCGAGTGGGCAAAGCAAAAGGTAACCAACAAGAAAACGCTCTCAACTTATTTGTTCCCTGCCATTTTTACCGTCCATGACCGATTTTACAGAAAATGCCAAAAACGGATGCTGTACTTGCAGCCTAGAAGGCAAGTCATTTCCTATTCAGGTGTCCCTCATAGAAGTTCCTGGGGCACAAGCAGGTAGGTGCTCAGCTGCTAACCAGAAGTTGGAGGTTCGAGTCCACCTACCTGGGAGGAAGGCCTGGTAACCTGTTGTTGTTGTTGTTACTGGGTGCTTTTGAGTCGGCTCCGACTCACAGTGACCCCAGGGACAGCAGAAGGAAACACTGCCCAGTTATGCACCATCTCACAATCACTGCCATGCCTGAGCCTATCACTGCAGCCACCGTCTCAGTCCATCTCATTGAGGGTCTTCCCCTTTTCACTGACTCCACTTTACCAATCTTCTCCAGGGATTGGTCCCTTCTGATGGTGTGACCAAAGTACAAGAGACACAGTCTGGCCCTTCTTGCTTCTAAGGAGCATTCTGGCCACACTTCTTCTAAGATTAGTTCATTCTTCTAGCAGTCCATGGTGCATCGGATATTCTTCACCAACACCACAATGGCGATCTACTTTCAAGAAATCAGCCAAGGAGATGCCTAGGAAGCACAATCTACTCTGCCACATGTGGTGTCACCGTGAGATGGAAATGACTTGACGGCAACTGGTGTAATATGAGAGGCAACAGTGAATGGAGCTCTGACTCCCCTCCTTAGCAGTTACTTAATCTTATGCAACTAACGTCTCTAAGACTCCATTTCACTGTGTAAAATGGGGATAACAGCAATACTGACTTTAGAGGATGCTTGTGGGATACCTTGGCACAGTGAAGGGCTCCCCCTAGAGGCAGCAATTATTACATACACTGGATGGCAGGGCTCCTTGTGGTGGTAGGGCTAGTGTACCAGACAGGCTGCCATTACCAAGTCAGGATATTAAGACTTAAAAGACTTAAAATGTTCAAACCAGGTACCCTGCTGTGGTTACATCGCACTGGGCTTCTGGCCCTCCCCACTGACACACTGAATCCCTCCCCTACACGACTGCTCTGCTACCAAAGCCCAGAAGGGCGCCTCCACCAACTCATCCTCACCCTTCATTTCAGTACATAAAGCAGCAGCTTGGTTGACAACAGCAACTCCAGAGATGGGACAGGAACCTTAGGGGACAATGAGTTTATGTTACTTCAGGAGGAACAGCTCAGCAAAGAGGGTGAGAACGGTTGCACAGCTCAAAGAATGTAATCCATGTCACTAAACTGTTCGTGGAGAAATTGTTGAGTTGGTGTATAGTGTGCTGTGTATATTTTCAACAACAAAATACAATTTAAAGGGAAAAAATATATATACAAGGGAAAAATAAGAAGGTTGGGCTGGCAGCTGAAGAACTTGATGCTGAAATCCAAAGTGAAGGGCACAAAACGGCCTCTAGACGTCGGTGCAGGCTGTCTCTGGAGCAAGCAGCTGGTCCACCGCAGCATTCACACCAAACACAGGCCCGTGCCTCGGATGGGTCTGTGCATCTTGGGGACGTATTTAGGTGACCCAACCCCAGAGCACTGGTTTTACTTGCAGATTTGGGAGTGGAATTAAATCAGTAACTAACATGCTAATATAAAATGTTATTCTCATATGAAAACTAATGTGCTATGAATTAGAATGCAGAATGTACATTAATTTAAAATACAAAACTACAGAGGGCCAATTTGGACTAGGCTCTTAGATCTAGATATCTGTATGCTCAAATTCTTCTGCCCTTTAAGAAAATCTGATAGACAAGTTCTAGACACAGTGTTGCCAGCTCTCCCCACGCCCCCTTCTTTAATGAAGTTAAACCCATTTCCGCAGACAAAGTCCTATTCAGGACCTCAAAACCACATACACTCATGTCTCTGGAAGACATAAGAATGATGCCTTCTCAGGGATCCTCTAAATCAAAGGGACTGTTTTAAAAAGACCCTCATTCTTAGAGGGGTAGCTGACCAATTAAAATACTTCACGGAATTACACAGCGTTGACCATTTCCAATTCTCTGTTTCAGGATCTTATCAACAGCATCATTACAGCTGTGTTCCTTTTAATAGTTGCCATCTTGGCGATGCAGGAAAAGAACAGAAGGAAGTTGTTCTATACTGGAGGGGTAAGCAGAGGCCTTCACAACTTGGTTTAACATCACAATTCTAAGACTCTTTGAAAAGGGAAACTAGCAGGCCATTGCTATTGTATTTCTAGAACAAACCCCCCCCCCCAATGTCTCCCTTGCACTGACTTCTTCAGAAGATGTGGAGATGTACATACTGAAATCATGAACATCTTCATTTGAACACTCATTCTCCAAACAAGCACAAAGGCAAGAATCTGGTGAATGGATCCCTCATGAGAATCACACACACTCATTTCTGAAATGTTAGAACAAAATACTCTTGGATTTTTCTTTTTTTCCTGGCCTAGAGAATTGTATTTTAAAGGCAGATGAAAAGAGTACACTGCAAAGGAAAAAAGT
Source organism: Orycteropus afer afer (assembly GCF_000298275.1). Lineage (NCBI taxonomy): Eukaryota > Metazoa > Chordata > Mammalia > Tubulidentata > Orycteropodidae > Orycteropus > Orycteropus afer. Next base: position 3,020,441 of record NW_006921654.1, read on the forward strand.
ACACCGTCAACAATGAGTAGCCCAGCCTATTCAGGAAGGAAGGAAGGAAGGAAGCTGCCTGAGGTGAAGTGCCCAGGGCCTGCCTCACCCAGGACCAGGCACATTCTGACAATCTTTACAACTCTCATTTTTACAGACATGAGAAGTGAGATGAACACCTTGCCTTGGGCCACAAGGCTGGGACAAACTAGAACTCACAATCTGAGCTGTGGCTGGTGGGTTTGAACTGCAAGCCTTCTGGTTAGCAGTTAGCCTTAGGCACTATGCCACCAGAGCTCCTTCAACGTATAAAAGAGCACAAGAAATGACCAAGTAAATGCTTGGAAGATGAGGGAAAGGGTGACAGGGCTAAACAATGGGGACAGAAATTAATCAAGGAAAAAGGTTTAAATTCTACGAATTCATTTCATTATCAGTAAATATTTCTCAATCCCATAGGACTGTGCCAGCCCTGATCTCCATGCTGGGGAATAAATAGAATCTCTTCCTGGGGGGAGCTCACAGATTAGCTGGGGCAAATTCATTAAGCAGCCAGAGTTGAGTGACCATAAAGAGAAACCTCCAAGCCAATCACGTGGAGCCAAGCCCTGGGAATCCGGGACCTTCTGTGGGCTTCTGGTCCCCAACTGCTAGCTCAGTTCCGGGCCTCCACCTACCTGCTTGGGGCGCCCACCCTCAGGTCTCCATCAACTCTTTCTTACCTGGCTAGCAGCAGCTCCCACCCCGCATCTCCTGCCCCTTATCCCCAGTTCCCTGTCTCCATTCACTTCATGGCCACTGCAAGGGAGCTTTCTAAGTCTTGCACTTGACCTCAGCCCTCAGTCCTTACCACCATCCTTTGGAGAGAGTTCCAAAATCTGTGCTTCTCCAGCCTTAACTCTGCCTCCCTCACGTGCCCCCATCAGATTCCCATCCACCCCAATGCCTGAAGTTCCCCTCTTCCTTGTTAGTGTCCCTGGAAACTCCTTTCTGGCCTTTCAAACACAGCCCAAGGGTTCTTTCCACTGAGAAGCCTCCTCAGGACCTACTTGTAAATGACCAGTGTCCTTCTGTGGCCTTATCCTGGTGCCTCAGCATCAGGTGAGGCCACTACTGGCGGCAAGAGCCACCATTTCTCAAATCCCCTCTGCCTCTAGGAAAGGCAGAATGGGCCTGAGGTGGCCAGCCAGGCAGACACCTAGCAGAGGAGGCTGGTCAGTGGGGAAGACCAGGCCCTTGCTGCTCCTGCCCAGGATGGGGACAAGAGGGTGCTGCTGTGTGCTATAAAATAACCCCACCTTTCATTCCCGCCTGTGGTCTTGTCTTGGACAGTCCCTGTGTCTTGCAGCTGCAACCGTGTGTCTCATCGATGCGTTTGTGGTCACCAAGAAGATGAGGACAACCTTGAAAACATTCCTGCAAATCAATGTGGAAAAAAAGCAAGTCCACCCGTCAGGACACTCGCAGATGCACCTATCTTCAGCCCATCACACCCCTACCAACTCCTGAGCTCGAGTGCTGTCACCCATTCTAGCCCACGTGTGACCATAAAATCAGGGCTGCTAAGTCAGGAACACTCCGGTTCCCTCGTGTTGCCTTGCGTAAAAATCTTGTTACTTGTTCATGCACGTGGTGCTGCGCCCACAGGGCGCAGGGCACATGGCGCGACTGCCCCAAGAGGCCTGGCTATGGCCGCGACCTCAGGTTCCAGTCACCAACCGGACCTGGAGATGGGAGCAGCGGCTTGCGTCTTGGGGACCACCTGGCGAGGCTCCTCCATGTCCGCGAGGGGCGCTCGGCGTGGAACTAGCACCAGCGTGGTGGGCGCATTGGGAGTACCCAGCGGGGCCCTCTGCGTGCACGGTGGTGGGGCTGACCGCTGCTGGGAGAACACGACCTGCGCTGCCCTGCGCGCCGCGAGACACGGCAGGACCCCTAGCGGAGGTGGGACCCGCGCGGTGAGCCAGCGCGCGCGCAGAGCACAAGCGTTGGGGTCGCTGGGCCAGACGGTTGGCTGAGCGTGGCTTCCGGGCAGGTCGGTGGGCACCAGGCTCTCGCAGGCCAGGGCTGTTCGGGAACGGGAGAGGTTGGGCAGCCTGTGAAAAGCTAAGGACTTCGACGCGAAGATGGCTGATAAGGGCAAGGCCAAGGCCAAGGCCAAGGCCAAGGCCGCGCCAGC
>NW_006921654.1:3022698-3024537 GCF_000298275.1 Orycteropus afer afer
GCCGGAGGAGAAGAAACAGGAGGAGAAAAAGGAGAAGCCGCCCAAAAAGCCCAAGTCACCGCAGCCCAAGGATGAAGTGGGCACCAGGAAAAAGTGTCGCCGGTACCGCTGGGAACTCAAGAGTAACAACAAAGAATTCTGGGTCATGGGGCACGGCGAGGTCAAGTTCCTAGGTTTGGTGAGCAGGGCTAGTGCCCCAGGACGCGGGTCCAAGGACTGGTGACTCGGCTCCAGGGGTCTCTGGAGGGGCTCCGGAGTGGGTAAGAACCCTTGGCCGCTGGTTCAGGCACGTGTCTCCTGGCCAAAAACCAAACTCACTGCCATGGAGCCGATTCCGATGCATAGCGACCCCCTTTGGGTTTCCGGGGCAGTAAATCTTTAGGGAAATAGATTGCCCAGTCTGCCTTCCGTGGAGTAGCTGGTGGGTTTGAACCGCCAGCCTTCTGGTTAGCAGTCAAATGCCTTAGGCACTATGCCACCAAAGCTCCTTGTGTCTCCCAGCAGGGCTGCCTGATAGCAGCACTGATCCTGTTTAATGGGTTGTCGGCGCATCCCATCCTGACGCTCATCATCACCATGGAGGTGTCCATCCTCATCTTCTTCATCATCATCTACAGCTTCGCCATCAACAGATACATGCCCTTCATCCTGTGGCCCATTGCAGTAAGAGGGGGATGGGCGCAGAGGCACCAGCTTCCATGTGCATTCCCATGGGGGTCATGGCACCTGGGAAGTGACTATGCAGAGAATCACGCCTTCCCTCCCCCATTTCTGTGTCCAGCGCTGGGGGCATGGGCTCAGCACCCTCAGGTGGGGCCTGGGCATTGGCAGCTGGGAGTGAGGGGAAGTAATCCAGGAAAGGCTCTGATCAAGCCCGACTGCTCATCTCAAGAATGTCATTACAGAGTTGGACATGTAGAAAAGGTTAAATTGTGCATATTTTCACCAAAAAAAATAAATAAATAAAATAAAATATTTAACAAATCAAGTGGAAATTTGAAAATCAGTCCCCTTGAAATTGCTCTGGTGGCACATGGTTAAGCACTCAGCTCTTAACTTCCACAGAAGAAAGACCTGGTGATCCGCTCCCAGATTCAACCAACCAACCCATGGCCATTGAGTCGATTCTGACTCATAGAACCCCTACAGGCTGGGTACAACTGCCCCACAGGGTTTCCAAGCCTATAAATCTTCATGGAAGCTGACTGCTTCATCTTTCTCCTTTCAATTAGCAGCTGAGTGCTTTAACCACTGCGCTACCAGCCTAGAAAACGCTATGGGTTCTTTCTACTCTGCCACCATGAGTCACTGTGAATTGAAAGTTGACTCCACGGTACCTGATAAGTACAAGGTGCCGCACTGGGCGCTGGGGTAGTGGGCTTGGCTCTGTTGAAGGCTGACCCCCATTCCCCTCTTTCAGGACCTTCTCAATGACCTGTTTGCATTTTGGGCGCTGGGGTGGTGGGCTTGGCTCTGTTGAAGGCTGACCCTCATCCCCCTCTTTTAGGACCTTCTCAATGACCTGTTTGCATTTTGCTTCCTCTTGGGGGCCGTGGTCTTCTCTGTGAGAAGTCGACCGACCTTGCACTTGCACTACTTCACAGCCGTGGTGAGTCTGCCCCTGCTGGGCTGTTTATTGGCTCTGCACTCACCTCTTCTGGAGAATGGGTGTGTTTTCCCTCTTTTAAGAAAGGGCCTCTTATCTTTTCACAAACTCTTGGAACCAAGGCAAACTTAAATTTGATACAGCAGTATGAGTGATGTTGTTGTTGTTGTTAAGTGCCGTCGAGTCGTTTCCGACACATAGCGACCCCATGCACAGCAGAACAAAACACTGCC
>NW_006921654.1:3027692-3046253 GCF_000298275.1 Orycteropus afer afer
AAAACTCACGTCTACATGTCACCACAGTAGGACAAACCGACAGACAAGTTTGTCCTGCTGTTGGAGACCTCTCGTATCCCCCCCACCTGGGTCCCTGTGGCTGAGTGATAATAAACATTAATCTACAGGTGATATTTCTACATATGTATTTGTATGTGCTATAAAAATGTCCAGTATAGCAAGGATCATGGAGCTGGCACGGGATCGGGCCATGTTTCATTCTGCTGTGCATGGGGTCGCTATGAGTCGGAAGTGACTCGACGGCACCTAACAACAACAATAAGAACGTCCATATATATGTAACAGAGCTAACACGGCAAAGTTATGATAACTTCTTAGCCACAGCCAACCACCCTGAGGTGAGTTGTTGCACCCCTAGGCTCAGGACCATAGTCACGGGGGACATCAAGCTCAATTGGCATAAAATACTACACAAAAACATTCTTCTACATCCTACTTTGGTGAGTAGCAACTGAGGTCTTAAAAGCTTGTAAGTGGCCATCTAGGTGCAACAGTTGGTCTCTCCTCATCTGGAGCAAAGAAGAATGAAAGAAACCAAAGATGCATGGAGACAGTTAGTCTAAAGGAGTAGTGAGTCATGCAGACCTCAGCCTACATGACCCTCAGACCAGAAGAACTAGATGGTACCCAGCTACCACTGTCAACCTCTCAGAAAGCGTTCAGTGTAGGACTTCCTGGATAGAGTAGGAAAAAAGTGAGGAACGAAACTCAAAATCGTAAAAAAAGATTTACTGGTCTGGCAGAGGCTTGTGAAACCCCTGAGACTATGGCCTCTAGTCACCCTTCAGGCCTGGAATTGAACTCACCCCCATGGCTTCCAGCCCAACAATAGACAGGCATATAAGGTGAACATTTACACCAGGTAGATACACTCCTTAGAACAGTCAACCATGGAAGATCAGAAGGGCAGTGTTTGTACAGGGAGACAGCTCAGTGGGCAGAAATACATAGGAAAGAAGGGCACAGGGAAAAGGTAACCGCAAGGAGGAGGTGGGAAGAGACTTGTTACATTATGGGGATTGCAGTCAACATCATAAAACAAAATGTGTATGAACTGCTGTATGGAAAATGAATTTGCTCTCTAAACTTTTACCCAAATCGCAATAAATTTTTTTTTTTTTAAAGTAAATAAAATTGGTAACTGTCTCCAATGAGAAAGGCAAATGCAGATGGTATCGTGGGAGGCAGCCAGGCTATAGGCTTCCTCCTTGCAGCTGTTGATCCCAGAGCAAAGGGCCCCACCCTGCTGGGTTTAGAGACAAAGGACAGGAGTTGAGAGGGCTGGGAAGATGGCACTAAGGGAAGCCACAGATGGGAAGGGGATGGACACTAAAGTCTGGTAGTTTGAGGGGACAAGGGAATGTGTTAAGAGGCATCTACTGATGAATTAGAAAGGGAGCCTGCCAACTTTGGAATAAAAAGCAAAAGTAATGAGGATTCTTCTGTTTTTCAGATCTTTACTGGTTTGGCTGGACTGTTTGCTTTAATTGATTTATGTCTTCAAAGAAAGCACTTCAAGGGCAAGAGGGTCAAAAGGAATGTGCTGGTTCCTCCTCCAGGAAAGGACAAGGACAAAGACAAAGAAAAGGAAGGTGAAGCAGAAAAGGAAAAGCCAAAGGAGGCTGAAGCAGCCCCGGACAAGGCAAAGGAGGAGAAATGACCGAGGGGGACGCCCAGTGTCACCTGGCAGGGCATCCGACCACAAAACCTATTTCCACCGTTTTCCTTGCCTTCTTTCTAGGATGGTATTCCCTTTCATTTGAACCACCACCTTTACTTCAGAAAGAAATTTCTCTTTAAATGGATTTGATGTCAACATTATTTTGTTTGTCTAACAAAAGTTACTGTACAGGGTAAGGCTGGAGCTGGGCCCAGGACCTAGGGCTTTTGAGGGGCCTACAGGCTGCATGGCCCAGAGGGGCTGGGGGACCAGAAGTGGGTGGGGCAACAGGGGCTATCCTCACTGAGCAGCCAAAGGGGCCAGGGGAAAATAAGACGCTGGAAAACAGAAGCGTTCACTTTGATGTTCTCATTTTACACTTTTCTAATGCATCCAAGTAGTCATTATGAGACAAATAAGGTAATTTAATTTTGTTGTTGAGAATTTACCCAGCAAAACATATACCAATTCAGTCGTTTCTACACATACACTTGAGTGATACTACGTTCCACTGCCCCTGAAGGTTCCTATCTAATTGCTCGAGTTGCCGTTATTAATCTGATCCCATATAGATAGTTCTTAAAAGACCACCCTGCTCAAGGCAGACATCCTTTACTAGTTAAGCTAACTAGGGTTGACACCTCTGAATGACGGTGGTGGCAAGGAACACTGAATAGACCACGGACTGCCAGAAGAACAAACAAATCTGTTTTGGACAAAGTACAGCCAGAATGCTCTTAGAAGCAAGGATGGGGAAACTTGGTCTCATGTACTTTGAACATGTTATTAAGAGGGACCAGTCCCTGGAGAATGACATTATACTTGGTGGAGGCTCAGCAAAAAAAGAGGAAGACGTGCAGTGAGATGGACTGACACAGTAACTGTAACAATGTTGCAGTTCTTAAAGCACATACAAACAAACACAGCAATGATTAGGGGAATGCCACAGAACAGGGCACTGTTTCCTTCTGTTGTTCACAGGGTTGCTATGAGTCAGAACTGACTTGACAGCACCTAACAACAATATCATTTGGTTTTAAGAGGACTTGGAGCTATTTTTGGTTTAAGGTTTAAAGATTTTATCAGGGCAATAGTTTCGGGGGTTCATCCACTCTCCATGGTTCTAGGAATTATGGAGTCCATGAATATTTGAAATTCTGCTCTGCATTTCCCCCCTTTTGATCAGGGTTCTTCTATGGAATCTTTGACCAGTATGTTCAGTAATGGTAGCTGGGCACCATCCAGTTCTTCTGGTCCCACAGCAAAGGAGGCAGTTCACGGTTCATGGAGGCAATCTGCTACATATTCCATTTCCTCCCATTCCTAGTTCTCCTTCCTCTGTTGTTCCAGGCAAAGAGAGGCCAATTGTACCTTGAAGGCCTTCCTAACTCTTATTTTGCAGTTCAGTATTGATCTTTGTTTGGAATTCCCTTGCGAAGGGGCAGTGGGGATGATGGCCTTTCCTCTGGACTCGGAGCCTCCAAAGGCCTCAGTCAGCCTGGGTGTGGGCCTGGGGGGGTGGGGCACTCGGGGAATCTTGGGAACAATTCCTCTGAGTTCTCTCAGCCCTCTGGGACCTGCACTGGTTCCCTCCAATGAGGACTGAGCATGAGCTCAGGGTCACTCTCATGGGACAGTCCAACCACCTGGCAGGGAATGGTCCTCAGGAGGGAGAAGTGAGGGCCCAAACTGATGTGTGAGGAGCTGAGAGGAGATCTCTGGGGGGAAGCCTGTAGTACCGAGGCATTCTGGGGCACAGTGGGAGGTCAGCTGGGCTTTGGAGGGTATAATGATTTGGCCTCTGTCCTAAGTGCCGTGTGAAACCCTTAACACTGGGAAGTGGCAGGTCTGCTTCCCACCAGGAGATCCCACTTGGCTGTTGCTGAGAAGGGAGTGCAGCTGGAAGGATGCTGCCTGTCACTCGGGTAGGACTGTTGGCCACTGGGATGGCATCAATGGTGAAGCAGGCAGAGCTGGAAGCTGGTCTGGCTGGGCCCTTCTCAGATGCTAGGGCCTTGCCGCTGGCCCCAGCCATAGCACCCCTACTCTTTAAATCTCCTCTTTAAATTCACCATCCCCAGCAGGCCTGGTGTGTGAAGAAATCCTACAGAGAATATGGGAGTCACTGTTGTTAGCGCCTGTCCAGCTGCCCCTGACTCATGGTGGCTCCATATACAATGGAACCGGCCCATTGTGATCCACAGGGTTTTCACGGCCGATTTTCAGTGTATCACCAGGCCTCTCTTCTTAGTACGTCTTAGTCTGGAAGCTCTGCTGAAACCGGGTGAGCATCCCATTAACACGGAAGCCTTCACTGACAGATGAATGGTGGCTGCACCTGAGGTGCGCTGGCCAGGACTTGAACCCAGGTCTCCCTCACAGGTGAGCATTCTACCACTGACTCACCACTGCCCTTGGTGGGACTCACTTTACAAAAACCAACAAACAAACTCACTGCCATTAAGCCGATTCTGACTCACAGCAACCCCCTTTGAGTTTCCGAGGCGATAAATCTTTAGGGAAGTAGATTGCTCAGTCTTCCTTGCATGGAGTGCCTTGTGGATTTGAAATGCCAACCTTCTGGTTAGCAGTCAAATGCCTTAGGCACTATGCCACCAGAGCTTCTCAGTGGGAATCACTGTTGTTGTTATTGTTTGCCGTCGAGTCAAACCCGACTCATAGCGACCCCTCCTTGGGTTTCCAAGGCAGTATCACTACGGAAGTAGGATTGCCCAACCTTCCTTCCGAGGAGTGGCTGGTGGGTTTGAACCGCCAACCGTCTGGTCAGCAGGCAAGTGTCTTAGCCACTATGCTACCAGAATCACTAGACAACGTAAAAATGTAGAGAAAAATTCTAAAATGCACACTATCCTCCTGTATGACCCAGGATTCCTCCCAGGTGTTTCGCCAAGAAAAATGCAGAGCAGAATTTCACATTCTCATGGACTCCACACTCTCTGGAGCCATGGAGGGTGGACGAACCTCCGAAACAATTGTCCTGAGATAATGTACTAGAATGTTCATAATAGGCCCCAAACCAGAGACAGCCCAAATGTTCAAAAGGACATATGTTTTAATATATCCACAAAATGTAATACTACTTAACAATAAAAATAAACTGGCATAGTGCCTAAGGCATTTGATTGCTAACCAGAAGGCTGGCATTCAAACCCACCAGCCACTCCTCGGAAGGGAGGTTGGGCAATCTACTTCCATAGTGATACTGCCTCGGAAACCCAAAGAGGGGTCACTGTGAGTCAGGAATGACTCAACAGCAGTAAGTACTGATAACAACAATCAGGATTTGAACCCAGAGCTTGTGCTCATAATTTCTATACTCTATTGAATAAAACCTATGTTACATCATGGACTTTTGTTCCTCTAGCACCATAGCTTTAAGGCCATATGAAACAAAAACTATTATAAAAGTAAGGACAGAGTGATAAATCTAAAACCCTTATGATCAGCTCTAACATACCTATTTTAATAACACATCAAGTGAAAAAAAATGGTTAAGTATAATCAGTGTACAGGGGGTTTAAGCATAATCAGTGTACAGGGAGTTTAAGTATAATCAGTGTACAGGGGGTTGAGATTACACAATGAACAAGATACATAACATAGAAAGACAGAGTAAATTTTGTACCCATTTAAGAGAGAATTGTCAGCCTTTTTAAATACACATGAAATATTCACAAAAATTGACCATCTGTCAGAATACAATGAAATTTTCAGCAAATTCCAAACAGCAGAGCATACAGACCTATTCTTTGAATAAAATAAAGATTAAAATTAGAAACTAACTGTAAAAGTACAGCAAAAAAAGAGAATCTAATTAAAAATGTTTAAATGCCCTTTAGATAATTCTTGGATTAAAGAGGAAATTAAGCTGCTTTGATCCAACCAAAAACCTCATGAGATTTGGTTTCTTGGTTTGGAGTTTTAGGGTCATGGTTTCATGTTGTTGTTAGCTGTTGTTATTTGCCATCAAGTCGGCTTCGACTCATAGCGACCCCTCCTTGGGTTTCCGAGGCGGTATCACTACGGAAGCAGGATTGCCCAACCTTCACTCCTCGGAAGGAAGGTTGGGCAATCCTACTTTCATGGGCCACCCCAATTAACTGGCCTACTAACATGTTTAGTGCCTGGGTTCTAGTTTGTTGCCAGTGCCTGAGGTCTTAAAAGCTTGCAAGCAGCCATTGTAAGCACAACAAGCAGTCTCTACTCACCTGGAGCTAGAGGAAGAAGGAGAGTCAGGAATAGGAGGAAGGTATGGAATGTGTGGAATTGCCTCCATAAGAAAACTGCCTCTTTTGCCATGAGACCAACAAAACTAGATAGTGCCCAGCTACCATTACTGAACATTTTGATCAAAGATTCCATAGACTAATCCTGATCAAAAGGGGGGAAAATGCAGAGCAGAATTTCACATTCTCAGGAACTCCACAATTCCTGGAGCCATGTAAGGTGGATGAAACCCTGAAACTATTGCCCTGAGATAATCCTTAAATCTTCAACCAAAAATCTTTCTGAAATCTTAAAATCAAACAACAGTTTAGCTAAATTAAAACATATCTGTTTTAAGCAATATACTCTTCTAAGAACTATATATACGGAATAAAGTTGACAAAAGTAACTTGCAAGATTAGATAGGAAATGTAGGGGGTAATGAGATTAATGGGGGAGGAGGAACAACTAGGAAAAGGAGGGTGAGAATGGGTGTACAATGTGAAGAATGCCATCAGTATCACTGAACTGGACATGTAGGAACCAGTGGACTGGTGCACATTTTGCTATGTTTATTCTCAACAACAACAAAATTAATTTTTTAAAGAAGAGGATATTAAAACTAAATTACAATCTAATTAGAAGTAGATAAAAGCTAGAGCAGTATGTTTGGAATGTGTCCAAAGTGCTGCTCACAGTGAAGTTTATAGCTGTAAATGTCTTCATTAGAAAACAAGAAAAAGTTAAAAATAAATAATGCATTTGCATCTGTATGTTAGCAAAAAATCAACAAAATGAACACAAAGAATGCAAGAGGAAAAAATTGAAGGTAAAGGCAGAAAGTAACAAGCAGTAATGAGAAGAGCTCCTCAGTAACCACAAAAGTTGGTTCTTTGAAAAGCCTCGCAAAAGAGACATTTAACAAAAGTATGGGAAATAATATGGTCTCTGAGTGGTGTAAACGGTTCACACCTGGCTGCTAACCAAAAGGTTGGCAGTTTGAACCCACCTAGTGGCACCAGGGAAGAAAAGGCCTGGGGACCTGCTTCTGTAAAGAGTTCTAGCTGTTGTCGTGTGCCGTCGAGCCGGACCCGACTCATAGCGACCCCTCCTTGGGTTTCCGAGGCAGTATCTCTACGGAAGTAGACTGCCCCATCTTCCTTCTGAGGAGTGGCTGGTGGATTTGAACCACCAGCCTTCTGGTTAGCAGTCAAATGCCTCAGGCACTATGCCACCAGAGCTCCTTCTATAAAGATTACAACCAAGGAAACCACAGAGGGTCACCATCTGTCAGCAGCCAACTCGAAGGCTCTAAACAACAACAATAACATGGAAACACTAGTCGCTGGTGGTGCAAACGGTTAAGTGCTCAACTACAGGCCAGAAGGTTCAAGGTTCAAGCCGCTTGGAGAGGCCTTGGAAGAGAGGCCTGGTGATTGGCTTGTGAAAGGTCACACAGCCTTGAAAACGCTAAGGAGCAGCTCTACTCTGCAACACGTGGGATTGCCTTGAGTCAGGGTCATTTCCACAACAACTCACACCACCAACGGAAAACAATGAAATACATGAACAACTTAAGGAATGAGAAATCGGAATTTTAAAAATTATACCTGAAGTTGTCAACTAGGTGGCTCTGCTGCTCTTGGTGAGGACTGCTTGCTGGGGATTGGCGGTTTGGGAGTTGCCTGGCTGTCAGCTGACCTAGGCTGGTCTCAGTGGGGATGACTGAGGCAACGCAGCCTTGTCCTGTGTTTCTCACCTGCTGGCAGGCTAGCCCAGACATGTCCCATGGAAATGGCAGAACATACGAGGCCGTAAGTGGAACCACAGGCAGAACTGGCAGACTACCAATCACTTCCACCTCACTTTATCGGCCGAAGCAGGTCACACAGCAAAAAAGAAACGCAAAGTCACGTGCCTAGGAGCATGGGTACAGACAGAGGCAAGGAACCAGGGCTATTAAACCAATCAGCAGGCCAGCTGCCCACGGAAAATCTACACAAACCACAGACAGGAAAAGTAGTTACCAACTCTGTGGTGGTGGTGGCCTCTGAAGAGGAAGGAAGGACAACGAGTGGAGAAAGGGCCGAAAGGTGACTTCATTGTGTCCACAATATTTCATCAAAGAGAGAGAATGTGAACAAACGTGGCATTCTCAGCAAGAGAAACAGTGTCTGTGATTTCACTGTACTTTTTGTGTTGAAATTGTTTCAATTAATCGAGAAAGAAAAGAAAAATGGGGTTTGGGGAAGAACCTGCCCATTCACCTGAAGAGGTGGCAGGAATGAACCTGATACTCAAATCAGACAAGGATAACACAAAAAATACAGCAAAATAAAAACCAGAAGTCAATTCTATTTATGGCAATGTTGATGGATGCTGGGGACTGGATTCGGACTCACGGCGACCCTGTGTGACACAGTAGAACTGCCCCACGGGGTCTTCTTGGCTGTAATCTTTACGGGAGCAGGTCACCAGGTCTTTCTCCCTCGGAGCCACTGGGTAGGTTCAAACCTCCAACCTTTCGGTTAGCAGCTGAGCACTTAACCATTTGTGCCAGCAGGGCTCCTTAAGTTATGAAAATAGAAGCAGAAATCCCAAGTAAAATGCTACCAAAATGGATCCTGAGGTTCATCAAAAGAACAAGACAGCATGGGCAAGAAAGCCACAGTCCATGACTATCAGGATGGTGACCACGAAGAGAACAGTGGCTGGAATCCCTACACCCACAGATGATCTGGACCAAAACCACACCAAACTCACTGCCATTGAGTCACTGACAACCGTGAGCAGTCAAGTGCATTATCCACCCCGCCACCAGAGCTCCCTAACATCCGTGCAGCAAGGAGAAAAACAGTCTGGCAAAACAAGCGCGAGCAAAGCAAACGACAACAGTGAGCCAGGAAAAGAGGTTCCTCACTCACATCTCTGAAATGGGACTCATTTCCTGAAGACCTGTTGCTTACATATCAATTTTTAAAGACCAGCAATTCTACAGAAAAAGTATACAAAGGATGTAAAAGTTCAGTTCTCAGAAAAGGAAATGCAAAAGGCCCTGAAACATATGAAGAAATGCTTACTCCACTCTAACTAGAGAAATGCAAATTAAAATCACCCCAGTGGCTTGAACAGAGCAGAAGAAAAATGGAGAAGAAAAAAACAAATTCACACAAAAAAGGAAGCCCTGAGACCAGGCCCTAAGAGATAACCTTTTGACCTGCAACTGAGGCCATTCCCAGAGACCACCTTTCAGCCAAACAATAGACAAGCCCATAAAAGAAACACTAACACCCTAGAGCAACATGGTCTAAGCACAATCAACTTTATGAGATCAACAGGACATTTGCCCCAAAGCAGAGAAGGCAGGAAGGGGGAGAAAATCTGGACAAAGGAAATGGGGAACCCGGGGCAGAAACGGGGAACTCAGGGCAGAAACGGGGTGCGTGCTGACACACTGTGGGGAATGCAAACAATGTCACAGAGCACTCTGTACAAACCTTCCATCGGGTAACTAATTTGCTCTGTAAATTTTCACCTAAAGCACAATAAAATTTTTTTATAAATAAAATTGCCCTGAGAGATCTTGGTTTCTAAATACCATTCTCCAGAGCCCTGGGTGGTGCAAACAGTTAATGCACTTGGCCATTAACCAAAAGGTTAGCAGTTCAATTCATCCAGAGAGAGGCACCCTGTAAGAAAGGCCTGGTGATTTCTGAAAAGTCAGCCATTGAAAACCTGTGGAGTACAGTTCTACTCTGATGTACGTCTGGTTACCACGAGTTGGAAGCAACTAGACCACAAATGATTTAAACCCCATTCTCCAATAAAAAGAGCCAGGGCTCCTTAGAGGAATGGCTGACTGTGGAGCTAGGACAGGGAGAATACAAAAGGAGCCTGATGTATCTTAGGCTGTCAGAAAGTGAGGAAGTGGAAATCAAAACACAACGGTACATGCCAATGGTCCACCAGAGCCGACTCAAATTCCAAAAGACCAAAGCCGGAATAAACTGATCAAGAAAATTAATTATGATAGCACTGAATTATAACCCAAAGGATAAAATAAGTATCCATGAGTCCATACTGATACAAATACAAGGTTGAATAAATAAATAAATGAAGGAGAAGGCAAAGTCTTCCTTACATTCCTTGTAAAAGGAATGAAAGAAACAGAAAGTCCCCATTGGCTTACCACAATCATAACTGCATGCAGGAAAGATCCACCAACGAACACTAGGATTGGTGGGGAAACGTTAAGGGGAAGCCATATATCTGCAAAGTTTCAAAGCCTCTCCTTCAAATGTTTGTTAATTTCTGAGGTGGTTTTAACATTTGTCCACAAATTCTTTTTTTTTTTTTAAGGGTCAGCAGGGCCTTAATTCTTTTTCTGTCTTTTTTTTTTTTTTTTTTAATTGTGATTTGGGTGAAAGTTAACAGAGCAAATTTGTTCTCCATTCAACAATTCACAGATATTTTGTTTCATGACATTGATTGCAATCCCCACAATGTAACAGAGCTTTCTACTTCCCCCCTGTGGTTATGTTTTCCCTGTGTCCTTCTCTCCTATGCATTTCTGCCCTCTGAGCTGTCTCCCTGTGTAAATGCTGCCTTTCTGATCTCCCATGGTTGCCTGTGCTAAGAAGTGTACCTACCAGGTATAACTGTTCACCTTGTAGGCCTGTCTGTGAAAGGTCAGCCACGGGAGTGAGTTCAATTCCAGGCCCAAGGGGTGTTTCACCCGTCTCTATCAGACCAGTAAGCTTGGTTGTTTTTATGATTTTGAGTTTTGTTTCACATTTTTCTCCCACTCTATGCAGTTTTAATCCCTTTCCAAATGGTTGGCAATGGTAGCCGGGCATCATCTAGTTTTTCCAGTCTCAGGGTCATGTAGGCTGAGGTTCCCATGGTCCACTAGCCCCTTGGGCTAATTGTTTCCATGCATCTTTGATTTTCTTCATTCTTCTTTGCTCTGCACAAAGAGAGACCAATTGTTGCATCTTAGTTGTCCACTCTCAAGCTTTAAAGACCCCGGTTGCTACTCACCAAAACAGCATGTAGAACAATGTTTTACTGTAGTATGTCGTGCCAATTGAGCTTGACGTGCCCCGTGACCACGGTCCTGAGCCTGTGGGCCCACCAACTCACTTCCTCAAGGTGTTTGACTGTAGTTAAAAAGTTATCATAAAAAAATAAAAATAATAATAATAAAAAAGTTATCATACCTTTGCCCCTTAGCTCTATTACATATATGGACATTCTTATAGCACACAGAAATACATACGTAGAAACACCATCGGCCAAACTTGTATATTGCTTTTTGTCTACCCAGACCTGATCATTTTGGTTGTCTACCAGCATACTCAGCAAGGATCCATGTTTGTTATTACTGAGAATGCATTGTTGTGTAATAGTGTTTACCTTTGTTGTCTATACCTCTTATGCACCTCTCTGTGTCTTCCTTTTCCTTAGTGTTACTGTGCTAGTCACTTGCTTTTGATATATTGCCTTTCCCTTCACCCAAATCAACAGTTGTCTCTTACCTATCTAGCAATTTTCCCTCCCCTCCTATGGTAGTGCAGGTTGTGTGTCAACTTGACTAGGCTTTGACTTTGAGTAGCTTGGCAGCTGGATGTAGTTATTCTCCATGATGAGATTATAGTCACCTCCATGATGGGATCCGCTGTGAAACCTTAATCAGTGGAAGGGGAGCTGCCTTTGGGGTGTGGCCTGCTTCCAATTTATATAGAAACGTTTCTAGAAATGTCTGGAGCTTTTACGTACATTCGGATCCTGCTGATCTTGAGATTGTTCCTGGACATGAACTTGCTGTGTTGCCTACTGATCATGGGATCATGTCATTTTACCTGCTGACCCTGGATTTGTCAGCAGCCAGCAGCTGCCTGAGTCAGAAGATGCCTCCAGCTCCAGTGGGCCTGGAGCAAACGGCAGAGCTGAAGCACCCAGGTTTGATGGGCCTTCACCCAGCTCCTAGAGCCAGCACTCTCAATTTGGATTCCTAGCCTCCTAAACTGTAAGAGGAGCTCTGGTGGCATAAAGGCATTTGACTGCTAACTCAGAAGGAAGACTGGCCAATCTACCTCTGTAGAGCTATTGCCTCAGAAACCCAAGGAGGGGTCCCTATGAGTCAGAACCGACTTGACAGCACTGAGTTTGGGGTTTTTTTTTTTTTTTTGAAACTGTAAGAAAATCAGTTCCTGTTTGTTAAAGCCATCCACTTGTGGTGTGTCTGTTACGGCAACATGAGAGAACCAAGATATGTCCTCTCCCATCCCTGGTAACCAACAGACAGTTTCCTTCCATGTAAACCTTTCCTTGGCTTTTTATAATAGTGCACTCGCACAATATTTGCTCTTCTGTGATTAACTTATTTCACTCAGCATACTGTCCTCCAAGTTCATTTATGTTATCAGGAGTTTTGCAGATTCTTTATTCTTTAGTGTGGCACTGTCCACAAATTCTTCGACACTCCTCCCTGCAGGGGATGGAGCTGAACACCCCTCCTCTCAAGTGTGGGCTGGACATAGTGACTCAATTCTAGCAGAGTGTGTTGTGAGGGGCCATGGGTTCCAACCGTCACACAGCCATGCCATGCAACAGAGCAGAACTGCCCTGTAGGATTTTCCAGGCTGTAGTCCTTCCAGAAGCAGAGAGCTGGCTCTCTGTCCTACTGAGCCACTGGGTGGGTTCAAACCACCAACCTTTCAGTTAGCAACTAAGCATTTAACCACTGCACTTAAGGAAAGGGCAGGCTCCTTAAGGAAAGGGACAAACAGTAACTGTGTAGTGGAGAAACCTGGCAGGACCACCTTACCTAGGTGATTAACGTTAACATCAGCAATAATAAACCTTGCTGGTGTCAGGGACCCCGTGACAGGCGGGATGGGAAGGGACCTCACCTCTGCGGTCCTCCTCTAAAAAATCTATAAGCCCAGGGTGCACAACATGACAAACAGCCAGTGTCCCTGAATCATCCATGTACAAAGCAGTGACTTAGCACGTTTTATCATACACATCTTACCACAATAAAACAACTTAAAAAAACAAAATCTATAGTCCCAGCCTAACGGTGAGAGAACTTCACACAAATCCAAACAGACAGACATTCTACAAAATACGTGACCAGCAATTTTCAAAATGACAAGGACAGACTGAGAAACTAGCACAGATTACAGGAGACTACAGAGATTTGACAACCAAATGCAATGTGGGATCCTGGATTGGATCCTGGGACAGAAAAAGGACATCAGTGGAGTTATGGCTAAAATTCCAATAAAGTCTGCAGTTTAGTTCATAGCATTGTACCGCTGTGAACTTCTTAAGGTGGTGTAGCAGTTGAAAGCGTTCAGCTGCTAACCAAAAGGTCAGAGCAGTGGTTCAAACCCACCACTCGGGGGGAGAAAGATGAGACAGTCTGCTTCTGTAAAGATTCGACTCTGGGCAGTTTACTCTATAGTCAGAATCGATTGGACGTCAGCGAGTTTTGGAGGGTGCTAGATTTCCTAGCTTTCACGAATGTGCCTTGGTCGTGGAAAGTGTCTACCTCAGGGGAGTGGGGTGAAGGCACACAGAAATGCTGTATTATCTTTGCCAATTTTTTTTTTTTTAATTTTATTTTGATTTGGGTGAAGATTTACAGAGTAAATTCACTTTTCATACAGCAGTTCACATAATATACTTTGCCTCATGTCATTGACCAAAATTTACAATGCAACAGCTCCCCTCCCACTTCCTCCCCATAGTTACCTCTTCCCAGTGTCCATCTTTCCATACTCTTCTGCGCCCTGAGCTGTCTCCCTGTGTATAAGCAGCCCTTCCTTCTCCCATGATTGTTCCCTCCAGGGCGTGTGTCTACCTGAGGTAAATGTTTAATTCACATGCCTGTACTTTGTTTGGCTGGAAACCACAGGTGTGGCTTCAATTCCAGACCTGCAGGGCAGCTAGGGGCCATAGTCTCAGTGGTTCCACCAGGCTCTATTGGACCAGCAAACCTGGTCCCCACCTTCTTTTTTTTTTTTTTTTTTTGCCTCCAAATGATTTTGAGTTTTGTTCCTGCGGTGTGGTAAATTACTTAGTGTGGCTTTTCTACCCATAAGTCTTTGTAAATTCCAAGGTGGGAATTGCTATTAGCTACTGAGGAGATCCTGATTTTAAAGTCGCCCACCTGGGTTATTTCTGTTGGGCATGGCACAATACAATGTTCTGGGAGGTTCCCACTCTCTCTCACGTGCTTAGAGTTCTGATGCTGTGATTGGCTAGTTTGACCACCCTTCCAGGCTCAAAAGGAGGCCTCCAGGAGGCAGAAGGCTCTCTGACTGCTGGTGGAGGAAGACTTGCTGCCGAAAGAGAAACGCGTTCCTGAAGGAGACACGTGGTGTTGGGAAAGAGACGCGAGAGACACGCATCGCTGAGTGAGACACCGAGGGACCAGCACTGCTGGGAAAGAGACTGTGAGAGACTGTTGGCTGAGGGACGGTGGGCTGGAGAGAGAGACTGAGCATTTTTCCTGAACTCAAATTGTAGCTTGGTGCTTCCCTAATAAACCTCATAATCTGTGAGTTCTGTGTGGCCACTGCAGCGAATTATCAAACCCAGGAAAGAGGTGGTGGGTGCTTTGGGAGGAACGATTGGTGAAAGGGCTGGAGGGAGGCAACATGTCTGGCCTTGCAGTAACAGGCTTTGGGTTACTGCTGGTAATCCTGTCTTCCTCTCGTAGGATTAGAGGAGGTCAGAACACGTGGCCTCCTTGCCATTTTAGCAGTTCCACATTGTTCTCCCTCTCTATGCAGGATCTCCTACAACCCTTCTAAGTGGATGACAGTGGTAGCCGGGCACCATCTAGTTCTTCTGGTCTCATAGTTGTATAGGTTGCAGATCAGATGGTGTACCAGTCGCTAGGACTGATTGTTTCCATTAATTTTGATTTTCTTCTTCTTGACGAGGAGAGACCCATTGTTGCATCTAGATTCTTTGCCAATTTTTTTTAAGTTTCAAAGTTCATTTTCAAAAAAACGACTCTGAGATACAAGGATCCCCGGTGATGCAATGGTTAAAGTGCTTGGCTGCTGACCAAAAGGCTGGTGGTTGGAACCCACCAGTTGCTCTGTGGGAAAAAAGACCTGAAGCTCTGCTCGCCTAAAAAGTACAGCTTAGGAAACCCTATGGAGCAGCTGTACTCTGTCCTCTAGGGTCACTATGAGTAAGAATCAATTTACACACGACAATAACTCTGAGATATAACTGTCGCTTGCCAGATGCCCTGTTTGGGAGCCAGGTACTCCACCTGCTGGCGTAGGTGTCAGCTGGTTTGACCTCTACAGAAGAAAATAAGGTGACAGCCATCAAAAGACCCAATGGTCATGACCTCAGGCCCCCTAGCTCCTTGTCTGCAATAGTCGGCCTGGAAGTGAAATGATGGGAGATCGGGGACATTCCTGCAGTGGTGTCAGCAAAAGCAAAGGGCTACAAACCACCCAAATGTCCCACAGTCCCTGGGGCTCGTTAAGTGAATGTGGCCCTCTAGCCATCCTCTCTACCCCACGCCATGTTGCATCCTCACCCAAGGAGTCACCTCCCTGGCTCTGATGCACAGCGTTTCCCTAAAGGAATGTACAATATTCTTTAGGACATACACAGATTTCCTTAAAAGAATGCAAAGTATCTGCGAGGAGTTCTACAGTGTTTCTCCCAGTAAGAGAAGTAAAACACAGCTCTGGAAAAACAGCAAATAGTCGAGAGGAACAGCTTGAATCTGGATGAAAGGGGACATTAGCATATTAAGAATCACACCCCTAGGTGGAGATTTAACATCATAATACAACATCTAAGGACCACCATCTTTGTAGCCCTTACTGCACATGGATAATCTGTAATCATATGAAATTGTTTGTATAACATGATTCTGATGATATCCCCACCCTATAAAAGAAATCTGGAACGCAACCAGAGGCAGACTGAATCTGAGGGGATTTCTCTCTTTGTCTCAGCTCAGGTATAAACTTTTGCTTTCACTCTGGTGTGGCTTTACCGGTTTACATCACTCTGAGCAATGGACCCAGCCATTGGTGGGTATCAGCCCATTCAGCCCTTTTAACTCAGCCACCACCATGTTTTGTTTTTCTCCTCAATACCCTATTTAAAAATTGAAACACAAAATAAAATGCATCCAAACGAAGTGTAGAGTTTGATGTTTTGACAAATGTATGTCCGTATGTATCACCCCAACCAAAATAGAAAACATTTCCAGCACCCCATAAAGTCTCCTCCGCACCCACTCACTCCACCCTCTCTCTCCTACCCTAGACAACCCCCTGATCTTATCTCTGTCACTACAGTTTAGTTTTGACTATTCTAAAACTCTGTAAAAAATGGAATTACAAAATACGTGCCTTTTTCAGTCTGCCTTCTTTCATTCAATACATCTGCGAAATGTATCCATACTGTTGTATTTATCAGTGGTTTGTTCCTTTTTAGTGCTGAGTGGTATCGTGTCATATGGCTCTACCATCTGTTTAGGGGCATTTGATAGTGTCCAGTTTGGAGCTATTAAAAATAAAGCTGCTAGGAACATGAGTGTGCTAGCCTTTGTATAAACATGAGCTTTCATTTCTCTTGGGTAAATACCTAGTAGTGAAATGGCTGGGATGTGATAGGCTTGTGTTTAACTTTTTAAGAAACTTCCAAAATGTTTAACATCTTACACCTCTCAGCAGTGGATGCGAGTTCCAGGGGAGCTACATCCTCACCACTACATGGGAGAGTTTGGGAGCCATTTTAACAAGTGTGTAGTAGAATTTTCTGATGAAATCATGTACTGCACACCGTCCATTCAGGCAACCAACGTCAGGCCACATATACATCATGGTTCCAACCCTTGTCAACCCTGTTATATTAAAAATTCATGATATACGATGGCTCATGATTACAAACGAGTGGTACTTTGCAATATGCATCAAAACATGATGATTATTATGTTAAGGATAGTTTAATGCATCTGGAAGTGTTTCTTTAATGGTTTTATACATAGAAAGGTACACTATAAACACTATATATACTATATACTAAGACAAGCATGTGACTAACTGATGTTAGATACAAACCATACCTAGCTGTTCCAATTTATGTACAAACTAGACTTAGAGACAGACTTAAGAACAGAACTCCATAACATTATATATGATACATTATTCGCACAACACCCAAATCACGTAACCTCCAGCCAACTCAATGGCCACTAATAAATCAATAAAGTACCTCATTATGGTTTTAAATGCTAGATGTCTAATGATGCTAAATATCTTTCTTGTGCATATTGGACATTCACATCTTCTTTGGTTAACTGCCTACTCACATCTTTGGCTCATTTTTAAAATTGGATTGGTTTCTTCTTATTCTCATGTTATGATAAGAACTTCTTATAACGTCTCTTCAACAAGGCTGAATTGTACATGCAAAAAAATATTGAACTAGCCCTGCTGTTGAACAAATGAATAAGTGAGTGAATGAATGAACACCTCTTACCTTGTTGGAGAGATCAGGCAAGGCTTTCATGCACTGCGATCACTGAAGAATTGATGGTGATGGTGGTGGTGTCACGTGCTGTGGAGACTGGAGAACAAAGCTGAGGTAATCAGGTTATGAAGGTAGAGAAAGAGCACCCAGGTAGGGGGTAAGTGCTTAAAAAGACCGACAGTGTGGCAAAAGGAACATGATTTGTTCCAGGAAACTAAGACAGAGTGAGGATGGGTGGGGAGGGACCAAAGAGAGGGTGACAAAGGGATGTTTTTTAGTGTCCACACCAAGGCACTGAGACAGATAGGAAGCTTCCAGGGTTTTTTTAGGGGGTAGGGGTGGGGAATAGGGGTGGCGTGGGCATGATCCTTCTGGCTGCTATGCCTGTTGTTATGTGCCATCGAGTCAGACTGGACTCATAGTGACCCCTCCTTGGGTTTCCGAGGCAGTATCACTACAGAAGTAGGATTGCCCAACCTTCCTTCCCAGGAGTGCATCTGGTTAGCAAAAAAGTGTCTTAGCCATTATGCTACCAGAGCTCCCATGCCTAGAGAGCCCCCCCCCCCCTTAAAGACATCCTCACACCAGTCAGGGAAGAGACAGGGATGCCTTGGTATCTACTGGTGGCGTGGGGGTGGTGAGAAGAGGACAGAGATCAGAGAAAGCTTTCAGAAGTGAAGATGGACGGGTCAGGCGACAGAGGGAGGGTGGAGGGTGAGAGAGGGCAAGGACGACACCCAGGCCTCCAGTTCTGGGAGAGGTAAGACAGATGGCGGTGCTCTTCTCACCTGCAAATGTGTGTCTGTGTGTGGGGGCGTCTTGGGCTCCGAGGTGCACTCTGGGACCACCCCACCTCCCACCCCTCCCAGCGTGGAGCAGAGGGGAGTCGAGACCCGAGGCCGGGGCGGCCAACATTGAGGCCCGAGAGGTTAGGAAGGGTGGCCAGAAAGGTCGTAGGACCTAGGTCCCTGTATCGCGCACACACGCGTAGCGAGTTTAGAGTTGATGCAGCTTCTGGGCAGAGAGAGATGGGTAGGCACTCGGACAAAGTGTTCGGGGAGTAATAAGAAGTGCTCGAGACTCCAGGTCGGGTCGCGGGGACACTGCGACGTCTAAGGAGGCCCCAG
>NW_006921654.1:3046593-3114378 GCF_000298275.1 Orycteropus afer afer
TGCCGGCGCGCGCCTTCCTCTGCTCGCGCAAAGGCTGCCTCCTGCTGGCCGAATCGGTGAGTGCGGCGGGGGCCCTGCCGCGGGGAGCGCGCACTCCGGAAAGCCGCCTGGGACCCTTCCGGCCGGGCCCGCGTGGCGCCACCGCGCTTCTCCATAAAGTGGAGGTCGAGGTGGGCCTTAGGTCCCAGTGGGCGGTGCAGCGGTCTGAGCACGTCGCGCCCCTGCGCCCCGCTCGGCCGACTCCTGTTCGGAGCTCCCAGCGTTGGAGAAACTTCCCCGAGTTTCGGACGGGTTCACTGAGGCTCAGATCACCAGGCAGTGGCGAGGAGGGCCCCGAACACAGACCTTCCCGCGCTTCTTGAACCCGATTGTCCCAGGTTGGGGGGCCGCAGGGAAGCCCGAGGGGATCCGGCAAGGGGAATGGGTTCCCGCCGCCGGCGCAGTGTGACCCTCGAGGCCGGACTGCGCCTCTGGCCTCTCCTGGCCTCAGCCGCGGACGCCGTGCTTCGCGCGCCCGCCCGCCACCCTCTGGGTGGGCCCCGGAGTGAATCAGCGCCTTCGGCTCTCAGTGAGCCGGGGTGGGGTCCACTCTTCGTTTTCCTGGGAGCAAGGAGCACCGACCCGGAGCTGCGGGGCGGAGACTGCTGCGCCTCAGGGACCTCCCGCCAGAGGGAAGCTTGACCAGCTGGGCGGGTGGAGGGCTTGGTAGAGTGGGATGGGGACCCTCGGGGTTAGGCGAGGCCCGGGCGGTTCTGCAGGCAGCGTCGCGGCGGCAGAGGGACGGGAACGGCCCCCAGCGGGTGACTTCATTCTTCCTCCACCCTTCGCTCCTCGCGCCCTGCAAGAGCTCCTTCCTCCTTCCCTCTGCATCCCCCTCCACCCCCGGCCTTTTGGCCGCCTTTGTCCTCCCAACACTCCGAAAACTCCCGCACTGTCCGCCTGTGGAGTAGAGGGTTGGCGCTGGGCTTGCTGGGGTGGAGGAGGAAGAGGCCTTGCAGGCGAGCAGACACGATTAGGGGAAGCACTGGGCGGCCACTTGCTTAAAGCCCCCAGCACCTTTACAATACCTGTCCTGAGCCCCCTTTGCAGAGAGGTGAAGTCTAGGGGGTTTGATAGGCCAGTTTAAGATCCGACTGAGAGCGAGGAGTTGGGCGTGGGGCCAGGAGGAGCAAAGACGATTCTGCCCCCAATCCCTTTACCTCCTAGAGTAGATGGCAAGAGGTGGTCCTATAACCTCTTCTGCCCTTGGAGTCAGCCAAGAGTCCAGCACCTGTCCAACTCCCAGGTGAAGGGACAGGGCCCAGGACTCACAGCCTGAACCCTGAAGCTTTTTTGGGGGGCTGCCTCAAATCCACCTGGGAGACTGATGGGGCCTAGTTTGGGAAGAAGCTTGGATCTCCTGTCCACTGGGGACCCCAGCTTCACCAAGACCACTTCCTGGGTGGAGAGGATGCTGCCCAGAACATAGAGCAAGCCCTTGGTCTAGCTAACGGGCCAGGAATCTAGGTCTAGGAGGATGAGGAAGGGGGAAGAAAATGTGGGGGCAATGGGCTCAAGAGGAGCTGTCCTAGTTACTCCTGCCTCCCTGGTCATCTCCCCAGCCTCTACCCCCCAAGCAAGTTGGGGAGGCTGGCATGGATAGAAAGGGGGAGGAAGCCACCAGCAGGAATCAGGAAATGAGAGGGGAATCTCCAGAGTCAGGCTGGTAGGGGTGAGGGGAGGGACGTAGGAACAGCTCTCAACACAGGAAGTTGTACAGGAGCTGTGGACTGGAAGTTTAGGGTCCCCCGGCTTTGCTTTCCTGGGAGGCCCTGGCAACCTGTTAACCCCTCTGGGCCTTAGCTTCCCATTTGGACAAGGAGAGCCCAGCTACCCCACAGCCATGGTCAGGACAGAGGAAGGGGGCCCTGGAGCCCTGGCATTCCTGAAGTTCTTTTGTCTGAAGCAGCCACAGTGCCACCTGTAGGGCATCTGGGGCCCCTCTGGGGCCTTCTGAGCCAAGGTGGCTTCCCCTCCTGCCACTGCTCACCCCGCCTCTGGACCCCACTCTGTGTACCTCAGCCTTGAACGTGCTCACACCCAGCCAGAGACAGGAACCAGGAAGTTGAAGGCCTCCACCAGCACCCCCAGGGTAGGGTTGCTTAAAAACTCCAGCTGTGGGGTCAGCCAGCCCTTGGTTCAAATTCTGATGCCCCTCTTTCATGTCACAGCAAAGCTCAGTCTTCTTATCTGTAAAGTGGGGCTGTGAGCAGCGCCTGGCCCGTGGGTGGTTGTGAGGATCAAAGGAGATTCCCACACCTCTCAGCGGGCACTGGCACAGAGGAACCGTCACCTTGGCCTGCCCATCTCCAAATGGGGCAGAAGGTGGAGCCCTTCCCACACACCTTCAGAACTGCGAGGGGCCTCAGCGTCCTCCGGCCATCAGTCGCTTCCACCCTTCCTGTGCTGCGGACAGGGCTGCAGGGGACATTTTGATTCCTGTAGTTCCTCCTGCCCCTTGTGAATTACTAAACTCCCAGAAGTGGAATTCGACGGTGCACCCTGAAGGGCTAAAGCATCTTTCACAGAGGCTGACCAGATGATGCAGGGGGCCAAGGTGTCCAGGGAGTGCGTCCTCCTGGATGCTTTCTCTTACTGGTATGAAAACTGTCGAAATCCAAAAAAGGTGAAAGATTGACTCATACCCACAACTTAGGCAGTGCAGTTGTTTACCAGCTGTCATGGAGTCATCTGGCCCCATGGCAACCCCATATCTGTCAGAGAACTGTGCTCCATAGGGTTTCCAATGCTGATTTTTCAGAAGTAGATTTTTCAGGCCTTTCTTTCAAGGTGTCTCTGGGTAGCCTCAAACCACCAACATTTTGGTTAGCTGCCAAGCCCATCTGAACCACCAAGACTCCTACATCAACATTATTCGATTTGCTTTATCACATGTCCATCTATCCATCAATCCATTTTTTTGGTGCATTCAAAATAAATTACAGACAAAAGTACATTTCAACTCTCATCGCTTCAGCATGTATATCATTAATTAAAAGTTCAACTGGTTTTGTTTTGTACATCCATGCAAAGCACAAATCCGAGGTGTTGGATGTTACTTTTTGAAACTGGATTCTGTTTCCTGGGCTCCCCTGACCCTGCTTGACTTTGATTTGTCCCTTTGGACGCCACTGGGTTGGGTGGTTTCTGCTACCTGCTGGGGTGAGGGATAGGAGTTGAGGCTTCCTGATTGGGTCCGTGAGCTGGAGTGGGGTGTGGACTCCGAGCCACACCCGGAAGTACTAGGAGAGCCTGGTTCTCATGTTGTTAAATGCAGTTGAGTCCATTTAAACTCAGAGCAAGCCCATGTGACAGAGAACTGTCCCATAGGGTTTTCTCGGCTGAGTCTTTATGGGAGCAGATGACCAGGTCTTTCTCCGTGGAGCTGCTGGGTGGGTTCAAACCACCAACCTTTTGGGTTAGCAGCCCAGCACTTACAGGGGTCCTCGGGCCCCACGACTGGGAGCCTATGCTGACTGCTGCTCACGAGCTGCGGGACTTGGGGCAGGTTGCTTCCTCCTGGGCCCTCAGCCCCCTCCGGTATTCCTGCCTGTAGGGCCTGCTCCTGGGAGCACTGGGTAAGGGGCCCTGCAGATGCTCTGACGCCGGTCCTGCCCACTCCCTCCCCCCAGGGTCTCTCCTTCATCACCTTCGTCTGCTACGTGGCGTCCTCTGCGTCCACCTTCCTCACGGCACCCTTGCTGGAGTTCCTGCTGGCCCTCTTCTTCCTCTTTGCTGATGCCATGCAGCTGAATGACAAGTGGCAGGGCTTGTGCTGGCCCATGATGGTGAGGGCTGGGGCCCCAAAAGGAAGGGGTTGGCTGCCCAGCCCATGGGCAGGGAACCAGAGGCTCCAGTGGTCGGAGGAAGAAGCCAGAGTGCATTTTGTTCCCTTTCACCCCAGACCCTTTCTTCAGTGGCTGGAGGTGCTGTTTGCAGTTGGTTAGAGCCAGGTGGAGAGAAACCTGGCTTCAGAAAAACCAGCCCTGCCATTCACCATCCACACGACCAGAGCAAGTGGCTATACCTCCCCAGCCTTCAGTGAGATGGCAACCCAGAGACAGCCCTTTCGCCCCTGGCCACCAGGTGGCGCTACCTTTTCCCCCACTGAGCCTGCTAGGCAAGCGCCTCAGCCGCAGGAATGCAAGCCATTTCCACATGGGCCGGGCGGGTTAACTGAGGACTTTCAGGGTTTATCCAGCACATAGCCGGCTGGCAGTCCTGGCTTCATTTTATCAGAGCCCAGAGCCCGGCCAGTGGACTTTGCTGAATGAAATTAGGCACGGAGAAGGGACAGCGAAGTTGGACTTGAAACCCAGTCTCTTGAGTTCATGTCCAGCATTCTCCCACCTGCCTGAGAAGGGCTCCACCTTCTGCCCCATTTAGAGATGGGCAGGCAGAAACCGTAACACAAATGGATCTGCCACAGGTGCCGCACTGGAGGGCCAGAAAGGAGCACGTAATGGGCTCCAACCTCTACCTGGCTCCTGAGTGGAGCCAAGCCCTAGGGCAAGCTAGACACTGTAGTCTGGACCATACCTTGTTGGGGACAGTGGACCAGGGACAGGGCAGCGTCAGCTGCTGGCAGCCATCAGAACAGGACTAAAATGAGAGTCAGGAGACGGGGGGGGGGGGGGGGGGGGCCCAGAGAGGGTGGGAGCCATGGATCTTGGGCCTGGGGGCCAGGTGTGTGACCAACTTGCCAGGCCCACACTCCTCTGCCACCCCAGTGCCCTTCTGAACCACTCTCTCCTGCCTTGGCTCCCACCGGCCCCCTCCTCACGCAATGTCCCTCTGTCTCCCTCGGCCCAGGACTTCCTGCGCTGTGTCACGGCAGCTCTCATTTACTTCGCCATCTCCATCACGGCCGTCACCAAATACTCTGACGGAGCCTCCAAAGCGGCCGGGGTGAGTAGCCTCTGGGAAGAGATTACGCAATGAATGCCCCCCATCTCTGCCTCCTGCAGCCCAGGTACCGCTCAGTGTACCCATTTGGTTGCAACCTGGGCACGTTCTTTCCCTGCCGGGCCCTGCTCCCTCCCCTAATGCAGACCTCAGCACATTTTCCCATTTCTCACTCCTTAGGGTGGTCTGTGCCCACCAAGCTAAGCTTCGTATCCAGGCAGACAAGAAGTGGGCTGTGCGGCTGGGGCGGCGCCTCCCCAGGTGCCCCATCTACCTGTGCTTGGCACCCTGGTCACCACCCCATCTGCCGTGCTCCACAGGTGTTTGGCTTCTTTGCCACCATCGTGTTCGCAATTGACTTCTACTTGATCTTCAACGACGTGGCCAAATTCCTCAAACAAGGGGACTCCACGGATGAGACCCAGGCAGGAACCGGATGCCCCCTCCCAAATTGGCCAGCAGAAGGTGACAGAGCAGTAGGTAGGTCAACTCTCCCTGCGTTGAGTCAGACCCGATTCATAGCGACCCCTCCTTGGGTTTCTGGGGCCGTATCTCTACAGAAGTAGATTGCCCAACCTTCCTTCCGAGGAGTGGCTGGTGTGTCTGAACCTCCGGCCTCTGGTTAGCAGTCAAGTGCCTTAGGCACTAAGCCACCAGACCCCTAACCACTCTGAAACCGGGGAACCAGACTGCTGCCAGGGCTGCTTCTGCAGCCCCATCCTCCCTTGGGGACAGTGGGTTCCCGGAGTTGGGGTGGGAGCATTTCCTCTCCCCCTTGGGCAGGAAGTGTTTTTCCACCCCAGTGCTCATATCCATTCATGGTCACTGATCATAAAACCAGTCCGCTTGGGGTGAACAGGCTCCTGGGGCCTCAGCCTTTCCAGGAAGGACAAGGCGAGGGCATAGCCACCCACCCTGAGGGCTCATCACCTCCTCTGTGAAACTCTCCCCTATAAGCCCCCAGTCACAACTTCAGTACTCCTGTCCCCAGGAGTCACCTGCCCACCGCACCAGCTCCCCCAGCAGTCTTACCAGCCTGTGGGAACCACACTGTATCCTTGTTGGCAACACGCAGCCAAAGTCAGGCAGGCTCGAGCTTGTTTCATTTTCACTTCCAAGGAGTGCAGTGTTCCGGCCCCCCAAGCCACCCTTGTTCACCAGCTCAGCATGGCTGCCATGCCCACTACTGGCTTAAACAAGGTCAGGACTGAAAGTGAGGGGGTTGGCTTTTTCACCTGTGACAACACAGCCACACCGTGTCACGTCCTCGGGATGCTGTGGCCTGCACTGGCTGGGGCATGCGATGGCCTCTGCAGAGGTGGATGAGGAGGGACCACAGCTAGTTTGGAGGCTGTGGTGTCCCTCCAGCTTTTCCACAGCCACAGGCCTAGGTTCCTGCCTGGGGAGGTCCCCACCCCGAGGGACAGGAAGAGCAGAGCTGGTGCAGGCTGAAAAGGAGACAGGAGCTGACCCGGGACAGAGCACCTGGCTTCCCATCTCTCTAGCCTATTGGCCATTTCCCTGCCTCACCCCCTGGGAGGTTCAGAATGGTGAGGCAGCCACCATTGTTGGCCTCCAGCTCAGACCTCAGCAGGCTCCTTGCAACTGGATGAGGCAGCTGTCTGTCTGCAGTGCCAAACTGACCCAGTGCGGTGTCCCCAGGCCCCATGCCAGCAGCTGTTGAACTTGACACCTGCTGGGACTGGCCTGGGCTGGGTACCCAGGGATCAGCCGATGGGCAAGGCCGGGCCACCTTCCCTCGGGGAGCTCACAGGCCAGGCAGGAGGTAGAACCAGAAATGGACAGTGGTTCTGTACACCGTGGGATATATGCCTGGAGAGATGTCAGGGAAGGCCTCCCAGATGGGGCAGAAATCACAGCAGCAAAATGGCTGCGAACGGGGTGCCAGCCTGGCTGGAGGCTGGTGTGGTGTCCTAGAGCTGGGTGTTGATGGGGTGGGTGGAGGGAGGAGGACGACGGATTCCAAAGAGCAGGGTGCCTGTCCAGGTGCCATGCTTCTCTGGGACGGGTGCTGCAGGGCAGGGCCAGCAGTCACACAAGGCTGAGCAGGTAGACAAGGGCAGAGCGAAGGCCCTGCAAGGAGCTGGGCCCGTTCCTGTAATGTACCTGTTGCCCTTAGGCGGGCCCCACCCAGGTAGTTTCTGAACCAGCGGTTTCCTAACAGCTGGACTTCTGGAGCCGCAGAATCTGCGAGCCCCAGAAACCATTCCTCTGCCACAAATGAATGAAGCTTACCTTTTCCTGCTCTGCAGCAAATCAGGGGTTAAACGCTCCCAGACACTTTCTTTAGGCCTGTGCAACCTGCTACCAGTTGTCTGGGAGCCCTGGTGGCACAATCGTTAAACATTTGGCTGCTCACCAAAAGGTCAGCAGTTTGAACCCTCCAGCTGTTCTGCAGGAGAAAGATGAGGCAGTCTGCTTCCGTAAAGATTTATAGCCTTGGGAATCCTGTGTGGCAGTTCTACTCTGTCCTACAGGGTCACTGAGTCAGAATAGACGAGATGGTAGAGGGGTTTTTGTTTTTAATCTAGTGGGTACTGAATATATTAAAATCTCACCAGGCTAGATGTTGGTACAGGCGTGAGGGGAGGAATCAGGGTTTGTGAGGTTTCTCCAGGCATGAAGGGACTCCCAGGTGCTCCACCAGCCCCTGTCCCAAGCTTACCATGAGGGCTGATAGGGTTCTAAGAGACAGAGAGGCTGAAGAGGTGATCATCAGAAAACGGCAGTAGGGCGGGGGGATCGGTTACTGGGGTGGCAGTGTGTGACAGTTCTCTAGAGAACTCTCCAGCACAGAGTTTTCAGGAACCTTCTGTTACACCTCACGGGCAGCCCTGTAACAACATAAAATTATTTCTGGACACAATATAAAGATGGGGAGGGGACAGAAAGTGGAAAACAGCTAAAAACAGGCTTTTGGATTTTTCCACATATTCTCATGTTCTGGACAATAGCTATCTCTAAAGTGTAGGCCCACCTTGTCCACCAAAGTGAGGGAAGAGATGGAGTCAAGGTACATCTGTGCAGCTCTGAACCCCTTACGTGAACAACAGGGAGACTTGTGGGGGCTGCAGGACTTCAGTCTGGAGTGGCAGCCTGCCACCCCCACCCCCACCTGGCAGTGAAAGGACTGCCTGTGGAGGGTCCTGGGCATGGAGGCTGGCACAGCCTGTAGCTGCCCTCACGCCAAGCAGTTGTCTGCAGGAGAGGCCTGAGCCCAGGGCGCCTGCCAACAACCTGGCTTTCTGTGCTTTCCCCAGAGACCATTCCTGGGCACCAGTGCCCTGGCAACACCGCCAAGCATCCTCTTTGCTTTCCTTTCAGAAGAGAATTCCGACTCTGACTCCGACTGAAGGCCCGGCCGTTCCTGGCAAACTGAGCCACCCGGGCCTTCACTCTTGCATGTCCTGCCTGAGCTGCCGGCAGCATGGCCAGGGGACACCGTGCTGGACGGAGGCCGCAACTTCCCCAGTAGCAGCAGGAGATGCTGACAGAGTGGGCCTCCCCACAGCCTCCAGGTGTATGTTCCAGAATCCAGGACACAAGA
The DNA here is from genome assembly GCF_000298275.1 of Orycteropus afer afer. Classification (NCBI taxonomy): domain Eukaryota; kingdom Metazoa; phylum Chordata; class Mammalia; order Tubulidentata; family Orycteropodidae; genus Orycteropus; species Orycteropus afer. The sequence continues at coordinate 3,055,106 of NW_006921654.1, forward strand.
CTGCACCCCTTGGTTTAGCGCTATTTAACCGCTCTGCACCCAAAGGCATTGCATATTCGACCCCTCATCCGTTTCCATCTCTTGGACCTTACACCATTTAACCTCTCTGCCAAAGACAAACTCAAGGAAGCAAAGCCTCGAGCTTTTGCCACTGCTCAGCTCCTGGTGTCAGGTGGAGCCTTATAACCTCCTGTCACAGTGAGCGCCTCATGCTGCAAGGTGGAGCAGGAGGCTGGTCTGTTCACAGGTAGGAACAAGTAAGACAGAATTCTCGGCAGGGCCGAGCCGCCAGGCACCAGTGGCTCCTGATGTCTGTCTGCATTTGGTCCATCTGTTCAGCCAGGCATTTAGCTGAGAGTGATCCTTCCAAGAGTTGAGCTCAAGGAGCATGTCTTCCTTCTTGAAGCCTTATCATCTAGGAAAGGGTGGGTCTACGACTGTTTCAAAGAAAAGCTCATAGACTAGCTGACCAGGTGGGTGCACAAGACTGAGGGTACCAGGTGGTGTCACGGCAGGGCCAGGTCCTGAGGGAGAGGTCCTCGGGGCACTCAGGACAGTGTACTAGACACCAGAGCAGGTCTTCTGACCACTTTGTGGAGATGAGACCGGTCTTCTGTGTCCAACGGATTTATACTGTGTTTGTATCCTTAGTGGGATCTTTATATAATTTTTTATACAAAAGTAGCTTTTTAAAAGGCATTTCCTGTGATCCAAGAGGCCTGTGAATGAGCCAGGGTTTGGGCCCTGGGTTTTGGGCATTTGTAACCATGTTCGTCTCTCGCATATGAATTTCCCACCCTGAGAAAGGCATACGGGATTAAATGGGACTGCCTGCCTGCTTCAGAGGGGTGTGTGAGAGAGAGACATCTGACCCCACCTGAAGCCTGCCTGCTTCGGAGGGGGGTGTGTGAGAGAGAGAGACATCTGACCCCACCTGAAGCCTGCCTGCTTCGGAGGGGGGTGTGTGAGAGAGAGAGACATCTGACCCCACCTGAAGCCTGCCTGCTTCGGAGGGGTGTGTGTGAGAGAGAGAGAAACATCTGACCCCACCTGAAGCCTGCCTGCTTCGGAGGGGTGTGTGTGAGAGAGAGAGAAACATCTGACCCCACCTGAAGGAATATTTTTCGCATATAATGCACCCATGTAAATAACACACACACACATATAACATGCATAGTATGCACAGGAAACTGATGCGGAAGGGGTTGCATGGTTCGCAAAACCTGTATAACGTATGTATACATTCTTTGTGTCAAAATCTGGTAACCACACGGTATCAGGACTACTTTTAGCCTTCAGCCCAAACTAGCTTTAGATTTTAGCAATAACCCAGGAGTACTTGCTCTGGGCTGGGCATCTGACATGTTCTCTTACTGATTCCTCTCAGTTCCGTTAGGGAAGGTCAGGTAACTTGCCAGGTCACCATAGCCCCTGGTGGAAGATCAGGGCACCGTCCCGTGGTGGCCCCTGGGTAACCAGAACCTGGGGCTCTGCACTTAGGAAACTGGTGCACCAGGGACCTCAAGAACTGCAACCCAGCAGGCAGTCGGCATTAGGCCCAGGCAATGGGATGAGGTGAGGGGTGCGGCCGGACAGATGGACGTCGAATGCGCAGAAGCCCAGAGGCACGTGCTGCTCCTCCACCTCGCCAGCCCTAGCACAGTTGTGATGCTGACTATCACTTTGTCCTGTCCCATGAGCTGCGTCTCCGTTCACCCTCACATAACAAGCGTGTGCTTTCAGGACGGTGGCAGGTGAGTGAGCATGAGAAAGGAGGAGCGCGAGTGACGTTTTTTACATGTTCATTTATTAAACAAGAACTCCTTCATGACAATTTAATACAATACTCATTATGATTAGTGCTGAGAAAATTATTTCCCTCTACATACAAAAATACAGATTTGAACGCTATGAAAACAAGCAGGACAAGTACCATGAAAAATTGGTCCTTCAAAGGGAATTAAAGGGGAGACTGAGGGTGGTGTGAGGCTTTGCTGTTGGGGACCAACAGGAAGGAAGCCTTGGAGGCCCCCAAACCCCTCCACATGGACAGTCCCCACCCCCCCACCAGGGCACTAGTGTCACGTTTGAGAAGGGGGAGGGGCTGTACAACATTTACAGATGGGGGCACCTCAGAAGGCCCAGAGCCCAAAACAAATAAAGGACTTCAGAAGCAAAATAGTAACAGAACACGTACCCCCAAAGTGCCACTAGGCATGAGTAACCATTATACTGGAAAGTTACTACTCAGCCACCTGACTTGACTGCCTTTGTTATAAAATAACTACATATTCAGACCCTTCCAAAGGACAAAAAGAACCAAATGCTACAATGCACGCCGCCACAACGCCTTCCCTTCACTGGCGACAGCTCAGCTAGCCCCCTCGATTTCTCTTGAGCAGATGTAACCATCGGCCTCCCTCCTACTGGGGTGGGACAGCAAGGGGAGCAGCATTAGTGTTATCTGTGCCTCCGTACGGTCAGGCTGCTCACAGCATGGTCTACTTGATTCAGGCCAAGCCTAGAAAGGGCCACGGAGCTGGTCCGGAGTGTCCCTGAGCCAATCTGAAAGATATCTGAGAGGCAAGAGAGCCCTAGGGACCAGCTGAGGCCCTCTCGGGAGCCCATCTGGTTCAGGAGGGGGAGGCCCAGAGAACACCCTTCTGGTCACCAGCCTGCAACAACCAGGGAGAGAGCCAGGTAGGCTCTTCAGCATTTTAAACCCAAGAAGGGGCAGGCAGAGCACTGGTGGTGGTCTTTTCTTATTTCCTGTGTTGGAACCACTTTCTGTTAACTGCTCTGGGTGAGTGGTGGGTACTTCAAAATGAGCCCATGGTTCAGAAATGCCAAATGCCCGTCCACTGATTAGTACTTATTTCACAGAAATAGACCGCCCCCCCAGACTATTTCAGTAAGTGGGGAGGAGGCCGGGGGGGAGGAGACAGGAACAGCCGGTTTGTTTTTCTTTTCAAAAATACAGATGAAATCCAGGGGAATGGCCAAACCCCCAAACCCGCACTGCTCAAAGGGCATGATCTCCAGGAATGCTACAGAAATAGTGTTCTCTGGTTTACTCAGATGTCCACCTCCCCTCAGTCCCGTAATTGACAGGAGTGTGACACACGGAAGGCACAAAGGTGAAGTGATTACAGTTTGTCTTAAAATACACACAGACAGCATTTCCTACTGGGGGGATGGTAAATACAGTCATACCTATAATAAATAGTTTCCTGTTTTTGCCATGGGTTCCTGAATGCCTACAAAATTCAACATATACAACAATATTTTCAATCCCTAGCATTCTCTTAGAGGGAACCACATCAAACAAAACCAAGTTATGAAAAGCACTGATTTCATCCAAATAGCTTTCACTGTGGGGCAGGATTGGCCCTTTTAAATGGGTTATGGTTCAAAAGAGCTGGAAACAGGTGGTGGGAGGTGTCCCAGGTGCTGGCACTGGCCCATCCCCAGGAACCAGCCTCCCACAGCCCTTGGCGCCAGCTCTCCCTTCAAGCCCTGGGTACCTGCCTGCCTCCCCTCTGCAGAGAAGGTAACAGGGTCCCAGCCCTCCCACTGATCCTGGCCAAAGCAGGAAGGCAAAGCCGGGCCCGTGCATGGAAGCAGCCGCCAGCCAGGGCTGGACCTGCCTCCCACAAGCAGCTCCCTCCACTGTCCTCATTTTCCTGACCATTCCTTTGGGTTGCTTTCCCGATAAAAGGCTGTTTCCTGCTGACTGTCAACAGCGTCATCCAAACATGACTCAGATTGGGTATTTTCAGACTATTACGAGTCCCATACAGGCCGTTATCAGAATGTCATTGGACACTTTCTCTCCTCTGAGGCATAATTATGAAAAGAAACTCTAGGCTTCACCCTGAACCCCAGCAACAAAGGTGAGGACGGCAGTTTAGACAAGTTCTTACTCACAAATTAGAACTATAAAGGTTCTGACAGCTATCCCAAGACCAGGGCACGTTAACACCGTAATTGCAGCCCGTCTGGGCACTGTGTATCGTACATCCCAACAAAACTGGGCCACCTCAGTGTCCACTTACTACATCACCCGAATTAAAGTGTTGACATTCAAAAAAAAAAAAAAAAAAAAGGTGACAAGATGCTCACTAACCCTGTGAAGCAGATACACCATCCATAATCTAGACTTGATTCTAGGCAAGTAGCCATTGCTTTAAACTCATGGGCTAGTGGGTTTGTATTTTTTTTTTCCTGTTATGTTTATGGATTAAGAAAAACTGGGAAGGAACAATACAAATGCCACAGGTTGAGAAATGGTATCTGAATGGAAAAGGGATACGTTCCAAACCAAACAAGAATATGTGTCAGGACCCATGCCTCTGTGTCAAGCCTAAGAGTATACAAATGTAATTTACTGCAGTGAAGAAAAGTCAAACAGAACCGTCACTGTCAGGAGGAAAACTGACTGGCACTAACAGATACTGAGGAGATTGTCCTTCAGAGATAGTTTCTATATAAAAGAAGTGTAAAAGGTCAAATATTTCAAATTACCTTCTGAACCAGTCAGCTCATAGGATTTTAATGATATCTGCTAAGAAGAGAAGAAACAGGATTTTACAAAGGCCAGGAACGTTTGCAAAGGTAAAGGGAGGCAGTGCTGGGTCTGTGTCCTATCTGCCCAAGGTCGCATCCATACCAGATTCTCAGTCACCTGTCCAGGTTCATAAGTCCCAAGCTAGACATCCAGGGCCCACCCCCCGCACCAAGGGATAAGTGGCCCCATCACTGCATTCTTCCCCTCAAGGCGATTCCACAACGTAAGACCTCACTTTTCCAAAAGCAAGAGGATAGGAAAGTAGTTAACCAAGTACATTTTTCCTTTCAGACAGCCTGGATTTGCAAACGTGTTTAGTGTTATAAACAGACTGACACTATCCAGGGCCTGGGTGAGCTGGGTCAGGGGCTCCTTGTTCTTCCCTCCCCTGTCTCCCCGACCTCTTCCTGCCCCGACCTCACATGCCCAGCATGGCAGCCCCACAAGGTGTCACCTAGCTGTCCTGGGAGTGATGAACAAGAAGGCTCCAGGGAAGCGAGAACCTCTGGATCCTGTAACGTCACAAGGAGGAGCTATGAAAGTGTCTGGAGCCCTCACAAGCTGATGGCAGCTCCCAGAGCTGGAAGCACTTTTTATCCTGCTGGGGAGAGTCAGTCAGCAGCCCTTGGCCTAGAAAGGACTGTCTCTTCTTGCTACCTGCTTGATGCCATTGTGTTACTGTAAATAAGACACAGAATCAAGGACTATGGGGCAGCGGCATGCTGATTTCGCGGCTGCTTTCTCTGGACCTCGGACATGGTGGGCACCTCTGAAAGCCTTCCACAGTCACTGCACTGACTCTGTTCTAGTCTTCGGTCCGACAACTAAGAACACCACACACAGTTTTGCACAGATGGGACTAGACCTTGGCAGAGGTGACAGCACCCAATGCAAACACGAAATGCCCCTTAGGGGGCATGGCGAGGGTAGTAAGCACCCTGGGGCAATCTCCAAATCATGCCCTACCCCCATCTTCAAGATGGAATAGATGCCAGTAGCGATGGAACAGCAGAAATGCCCCTGCTCCCCAACTCCCTGCCTTCCCCCCTCTAATCCAGCTGCCTCAGTCAGGCACCTTCATATTTGTGGCACCTCAGAATGTCATTCCACCCCTTGCCGTGTGCCCCCTTGGACATGCACCTGGGGGCAAGTGCCCTCCTCCACCTGCCCGCTACACTTCTGGCTGTCTACAGCGCCTGAGCAAGGGTGCTGGGCCGTACCATGTTAACAGAAACTGCTCGGTGGCACCCCCTTCAAGGGGTGCCCAGGGCATGTGGCATACCTGCCATACCTTAGATACACCTCTGGACCTTGGTCCACCTCTGAGAACGCAAGGATGGCTGAGGGCATCTTCCCAACAGCACATGTGCATCTACAGGGAAAAGGGAGCAGGAGCCACGCAGATGCCACGGCGCACACGCACAATGGCTCTTCAGGGCTCGCTCACTGCACACACGTGTGGACTAAGGGGTGCATACTTCACCTCTCAGGGACTCCTCTGGTTTAACCCAAAACTGAAGCCCTAAGAAAGCTTCAAAAAAAACGGAAAAAGGTAAAACTGCAAACTATAAAAAAGTAGGAACAGTTTCAGCTGAGTCATGGAACTGGCCAAAAGCATGTGACACAGAGACACCCGCTGCCTGCCCGCAGCGCCTGCCCACAGGCCAAGCCTTCCTGCCACTGCCCAAAGCCTGGGACACTGCCAGCCCCCAGGGTAGGCCGCTCAGAGCCAGGCCAGGCTCCCTGCTGGCTTCCATGCGGTGTAGGCTGAGCTTGGCCCACACTGCACCCATTAGCTCAAGCGGCCCAGGAAGACGTCACCACTGGGCCTGGCCAGGCGACTTCACTCCTGCTTTCTGCTGTAGGCGACGCAAATCTACTACGGACGGCTGCTGCTGCACAGGGTGACAGGCTACTTGCTTTCCTTAAACCTCTCCCACAAGATTTTAATTTGTTAGCAGCCTCTGCCCTTCCTGGTTTTATGGGGCCAAGAAGCATTTTCTTCATTACTGTAATAACTCTGTAAGGAAGGGACGAGGTACTTCCCTCCAGGCCTTCGTAGTGTGAAGCGGGGAGGAAGGAGCAGAGGAAGAAAAGAACTCCGGAGAGACCAGATGGCGCCAAGATGGACGCTCTCTGAAGACGTTCATCTGCATTCATCTAAAGCCACCAGAGAATCCACGAAACACCTGAGGGCTTTGACTGCACTGTACAAATTCAAATCTACACAGCAACGGCAGTTCTCATCAAGTTTGGCTCAGAGGACGAAAGCCAGTATCATCCCAACAGGAAACTGAGAAAAACTAAGGTTGCCACAGCCTTTAAATGCCCCTTTAGACCAATTGGACATTGGCCCACACTGGAACTCTTGAATGCAAAACTAAACTTCCTTCAATTTGCAGAAAGGTCATTGTAAGCCCCCTCAAATCTAGATTGACTTTGCTTTTACAGAGAAGGCAACATAAGAAAACCACAGGTCTTTTCACTCACCACAGACCACCATATTCCCTTTGTAACTTTTCCTCAGCACACCATCTAGATGAGATGTACGCTGTGTGTCAGACCCACTAGGAGGTCTCCATGGCCACTACAGGGAGCTAATTAAATACAAGGAAAAACAATGACAGAAACCAGGGGGAGCCTCATGGCACAAAGGATATTAAATAGTTACAGGAACATAAATAATTCAGAGGCTCTACGCCAGGACATAAGCTGACTCCTCAGTCGCTCTGTGGCACAAGGTGTCATCACTTTCTATCATCCATCAGCCTTTATGGTTTCCCTGGGCTTCGCAACCCTTCCTTGCAGCAGCCTACACATCCTCAGGAGGTCAATCAATTCTCTCCTCTTCATCAGATGATAAACTGGTTTAACTAAAGTGACTTGGGAAAACCTGGACAACAGTCCTGCCCGGATGGTACTCTTTCTCAATCTCACTTTACAGGCAGCCCCTTATGGAGGCCCCGTAACACGATGCCCAGCAGGAGATGTCAGATAAAGTTCAGGTTCATCCTTCCACGTGGGACCCATTTAATGCAAGGCTGGGTCTTTGTGACCCTGTCTTTTAGTGGATAATAATCTTACCTCCCAGAGGGAGATAAGCTCAATTTTGACCATGCACCACACACACTCAACAAACGTGAAATAAATATCTAAAATGAATAGATAAAATCCCGATGTCATTATCTTCACACCCCTCCCCACCCCCAATCACTACATACAATAGATTTGAAGTCTGGGAAGTACAGTTGGTGCTGACCCACCAGGTACATGGGAAGAGGGCTCTATCATACCAGCTGGGCATCCCTGCCTCTGACCAAGCCTGCCTGCTCCCTGTGAGGGCAGAGCGGAGGCGAGTAGCCACCAGACTGGCTGGGGAAGCACCAGCAGCCACAGCCTCCGGAGCAGACAAGGGGCTCAAAGGTGTCCTGGACTGCTGCCATGAAGGAACCAAAGCAAAGATCAGATTACACTGGATTTTCAAGGAGCTAACCCCCAACCCTTCGGAGACAGCACTGTCCCATTTCCTGTGGAATCCGCACCTGAGCCATGTTACCTGATCAATGCCCTGCCCCAGGCAATCAGACACTGCTGCTTCGGATGAATGCCACGCCACATGTCCACAGACGGCTACTTGTTCACACATGTGCGCCTCCCCCACCAAAACACATACACACGCTCTCAGAGCCCTGACACAGCACACTGCGGAGGCGGTGAATGATCGCTAGAAAAAGACCCCGGGGAGCCTCCACATCACTGCAAAACCTCCCAGCCAGCAGCGTTCTGTCCTCGGTGAGGGCTAAACACAAAATACTGGAGCTAAGGTGAGGTTTGTAAACGTTAAAAACAGAGAGTGAAAACCTGACAAATTAAAACTATTTTTCTATAAAAGACAGTCTCCATTAGGAACAAAAGACAGAACAAAAATCAAAAAACCTGGAGTAAAACGGGGGCTCACTGAAATCATTCACCACAGATAATCTTCACTTCATCAAAAATCCAATTAAAAACCTTCAGTAACTAGAATATTCCCAACAACTTCCAAGATCGATGTTCATAATTATGACTCCGAGGCACCAAAATCTAAGTGAGCGTCTTCCGACACGCTAGGGGAAGGATGTGTCACGGTGCAAATTCAAGTATTTCAAATCTTGGACAACTCTATTCGGAATCATTTTAGAACTCTTCTCAGGCAATGGGAAATTAGCACAAATCCCTTCAAATAGGGGTGTGGACGTACCTGTCTGTAACACACAAACACCCTCCCCCACCCCCACCTGTGGTCCATGAAGCCATCAAATGGGCAGGTGCTTTGGGTGGTAGAAAGGACTGTATTTCTTTCATGGCTTCTACCTGAGAAGGTAAAATGACAGAAAATCTTTAACGCAGCCTCAAAGCCTTCAGGGTTAGGTAGGACACTGGAAAACAAGGTAGTCCCCATATTCCCGGAGAAGAAACTGGGATGCAGGAAAGTGATTCATCTGAGGAAGAATCAAGTGATTTCTCAGCTGGGTAGGGAACAAAAGGTGACCCTCCCGTGAGTAAGCAGTCCTGTGGAGACGTCCCAGGGGGACACCACCTCTTCCCAGCCCAGTAAGGTCCAGACTCAGCAAACAGTTCAACCAATAAATCCCTCCGCCGTGACGCGGGGCCTTCCAGGCTGGTGCTGGCTGTGTTGACGCCCAGTTAAGGAAGACAGGAGGTGATGAGGACCCCGGCGACTAGCTGCAGCACTGCCCTGGAGCACACCATGGCGGTGCGGGAGCTCCCAGGAGCTGCCCACCAACTGCTGCTGACGGACTGCTCCAATCTGTACCTTCAATTCCTTGATTATTCTTTTTTCCTCTTAGCAGCCCCATTGAATGCAAAGTCTTGACCTGTCACGAACACACGTGACAGGGTGGTTCAGAGTTAGATGTGAAGCCTGTGCTCAGAGACCATTAAGATCTCTCAGCAGTGCTCCCACGGCCACTCAAGGCTGGAGACTCCACGGCCTGGCCTGGCCTGCCCTCCACTGTCTGGACAGCTGGGTATGGGTACTTCCTTCACCCACGTACCTGTCAACAGGGCCACTCAGGAAACTATTTTCCCAAGTGAACTTTTACCAGAGAAGATAAAATTCCACATAATCACATGAAAACCTGATGTGACGAGGGAAAGAAAACTCGACTGCAGGGATGGGCAGGAGGGTGGGAGAGAGGCGGCCTCTGCAGGTCCTCACGTGTCCAGGCGCTGGATCTCGGGGCGACTGTCCACGTCTCTGGACTCCGTGCGGGCTCGGATGTAGTCGTTGGTGCTCTGTTGGCGGAGGCTGACTCGCCATTTCTGCACAGATAGGAACGCGTTCACTGCATACACCGCAGTTGCCAAGAAGCCAAATATCTAAAAGAAACAGGCCTGGTTAGTCTGCAGGCACGTTACCTGTCTACAGACAGTGTCTCAGGGCAGGAACAGACCTGAGTGGCATCCTCGTGAACTGTGTGCAGGCTCCTCCAGCTGCATCCCAAATGCCCAGCCCCGCTAACCTTTAGCTGTCAGGTCACGGCTGAGTCTTGTACCTGTGGTGACCAACTTAAATCCTGCCTGACCAGAAGCCAGCCTGAGGTTTCTTTTGAAGCACTTTGGACCTTTCTTAAAAAAAAAAAAAAAAATCACGAAAGTGTCTCTTTCTACAACACCTTCGTGGTGTGTGGTCTCAGATGAGAGAACACAATGTATTCACATACGGTGTAGACAGAAAATCCATGGTCTCCCACATGAATCTTCAATCAAGCCACCAGGGCCCACCAACCTGCAACCCAGCTGCCATTCACCTCCAAGTGGTCAGCTCCAGGTTGAAGAAGCAGCGGGGCTTTTTTTTTTTTTAACTTTTTATTGTGATTTGGGTGAAAGTTTACAAAGCAAATTCATTGGCCATTCGACAGTTCATACACATTTTGTTTCCTGACATATGGGGCTTAATTATCTCATAATGATTGATGAATGTACTGAGTGACACTTGGGAGAACAGCTAATTTAGTAATTTCTTTAAAACAGTTTAATCTCCCTTTCTGATTCTAAAAGTGCTACATGCTTTTCATAAAGACAGAAACGCAGGGCAGAGAGAGTGAACATCTTACCGTGTCTGATTCCCAGCCCTTCTCCATGGCACCCTATTTTGAAGAACAAAAATGTCATCTGACTGCTAACTGGTGAGACTCTGAATGGCACCCTCATGACCAGTCCTCCCGGGCTCCGTGTGGTACAGGCCAACTCGGTTCTCAAACTTGGCCATGCATCTGAGTCACCCAAGGGCTGTTAAAATACATTTGATTCAGTAGCTTGAGGGTGAGAACCACTGAGACCTTGCATTTCTGACAAGTTCCTGGGAGATGAGGACAGAGGCTGCTGTTCAGAGGACCACACTTTGACAACCGCGGGGCTAAAGGACCTGGGACTTCGACTGGCCCAACAGCATCACGGCACACAAAGAACAAGCTAAAGGAGAATGACTAGGATGCGTGCCGGGCAGGGGCGGCCACAGAGGTGTACACACCAGCCTGTGTTTCAACCACGAGTTTGCTTACCACGGCGGCAATTTCTGCTCCCGCTTTATGGTTTAAAGCAGCCAGTACAATCGACGCGATAAAGAAAAAGAAAGTGCTGAGTCCAGTGTTGACCAAATCCTAAGGAAAAAGAGAAAAAAACACTTAAAAGAATCGTCCCGTCCTTTGCCTTAAAAGCAACTGAAGAACTCTCCAAATAAAAAGCACAATGCCCACCCCCTGTGGCTAAAGGAGCTGGTTCTGATGCCACAGAAAGGCAGACAGGGATGGAAACGGTTTCTGATGCTGCTCGGTAAACCCCCACAGCAAATTCCACCTTTTCACCAGTCTCGTCACCATGACTTAACAACTTACAGAGATACGGCGACCAAAACTGTTAACCCATCAAGGACATGCCTACCAATTACTGTTTGGAATTCTTTTGTCATCTTGTAAAAAACGTATCAAGTCATCTTGGCATGGGCAAAGTCCATGAGTCCAGAATGTACTGAAACTAGTCAAAGTCCTTGAAGATTCCCTCACTCGCTGGTGGCACTGCAAATGTTCTCATATACAGAGAACACGCCTAGCCAGACCTCCCACTTCCTTATGCGCGGTCTCTCAAACCTCTACATTGCCAAAACCTAAGGGATTTTCTCCTAAGCTCCTTGCATACCAAGTAAGATTCCACGTCTAAAGTTTCAAAGATTTAACTCCTATCCTGCTTGTAGAAAGCACACAGCATAGTGGTTAATGGTTACAGCCAGCCTAGGGTTCTAACTTGTCATGTGACCGTGGGCCAGTTACCTACTTTCAGTATACTTGGATAGCACCCCCTCTAGCTAGAGTTGGGGATCTCCTAGAATTGCAGCAACACTGCCTAGATGTTTACATGTTTCAAGCGTCTTTAATGGGACACGTACCCCATCAGCCATATGCTTTCCAGCCTACCACCACCCTGCCCACTTCCTACTGCCTCACACCCATTCACTTTCTGTTGCCTGCCAAGCTCCCGAAAACACCCAAGGCTGAAGCCCCTTCTTATGCTATGCGAAGCAGAAGGTCAAGGAACAGGAGCTAAGCAACCCTCCAGCCCTTCAGGTCCTTACATAAAAGTATGTTCTTGGTTTCTCCTTCAGCAACACAGCCAGGCTAGCAGAGGTGTGAGCCAAGCAAACACAAACACAGTAGCCGACCAGCATGATCCAGCCCAGAAGGCTTGACTGTGAGACCTACCCGCCGTGTCTGGCCCCCACACAGCTTTATGTGACTTGCAAAGATTTTGAAATTGAACAAGCCAACATTTCAACAGCAGAAGACAGCACATATAAACTCAACTCCCAGCCGCTCTTGAAAAATTGTACCAGAAGTCCCAAGAAGCAGCAACACAATGTACTGGAGCTGAGTGGCAGGTGCCTCTCTCTCCCCACCCCCACTTCTCACTAGCCCATTGCTATCATAAACCCAACCTCAGAGAACGGGCCCTACCCTCCCTTCCATACTTTGTGCCCGGCAAACTAGCTCCTAATCAGCCTTCAAGGCCCAAACGGAATCCGGCATTTTCTCAGAACTTTGTAGGGCTCACCCACACCAGGCCTCCTGCCCAGAGGAATTCACTACCCCTTGTCTGTGTGTCCCACACCTCATGCAACACTGGGCCACACGGGGCACACACAACACGTGGCAGCAGTTCACCTACCTGCTCTGCACTTTCAGCTCCTCAAGCCTGGCACAGAGCAAGTGTTCGGTAAATATTTGCCAAACAGATTGCGGACAAGACATGAGTAACCACGTGCAGCTAGGGCCGTCACTGCAGTCGCGCTTGGTTGCCAAGCTCTGGCCTCTCTGGCTGGCTCTACTCTCAGCTCTATACACAGTTGAGACAAGAAAACTTAAGACAACTCTGGACATACTTGTGCTCTGACTTACGCTCAAATGGCCCCAGCATCAAAGGGACAATCATAATGTTGATGATCGTGGGAGCTAGTGATCGTGTTCCTAATGTGCCAATCATTTTACCTCCAGTGTCTCTCGTCCGCTAACTGAAAAAAAGTTGGCAGTTCATACCCACTAGCCGCTCCACAGAAGAAAGATACGGCAGCTTGCTTCCGTAAAGATTTACAGCCTCAGAAACCCTATGGGGCAGCTCTACCCTGTCCTACAGGATAGCTATGAGGTGGAATTGACTCAGTGGCAGTGGGTTTGGATTTTTGGTTGTATTTATGATCCAAAATATCTACAAAGCAGGCCGTGCTATTACTGTTCTGCTTTTATACATGAGGAAACTGAGTCCAGAAAGAATGAGTCATGGTCAACAGCTCAGGGCTGAGCAAATGCCCCTCTGCGTCACTCTAGACTATTCTCAATCCATCAGAGCACTTGGCCTGAATCCTTAGATAAAGAGGAAAGAGGGGCTGTGAGAGGTCACTGAGAAGGAACAGCAAGGAGATAACAAAAACCTAGTGTCACATGAGGCAGGAGTAGCAAGGACAGGAGGAAGGACGGAGAGTTCCACAGCAGACACTGCTAAGAAGTCTAAGAACCACAGAATAACCAGAGGGTCGGGGAACATGGAGGCCCCAGTGATCCTGACCAGAGGATTCTCAATGATGTAGTGGGAACAGACGCCGGACTGGAATGGGTTGAAGGATCAGTAAGATTATCATAAAGTAGTTGTGTTTGGGAAGGGACATGTGAGAGGCTTTGGGGGTGTGTGGATGACATCCTATTTCTTGACCCAAATGGTAGCTACCTGATCTTTACAATTCTTTAAACTGTACCTTTACTTTTACAGACTTTTCTGGCTGAGCCATATTTGACACCAGAAGGCCAGACAGGAGAAATCAGGAGGCAGGGAGGAGAGAAGGCACGCACAGACCTCCTGAGGGAGGGCAGTGGGCTGAGCAGGCTGTGCTGGGAGTACTCGCCCCGGGGGGAGCCCACTCTGCTAACTGTGAGGAAGGAATGGAAGGAGAAGGAGACAGGCAGGAAGAGAGGCTGGTGTCACCAACTGAGGTAAACGCAATGGACGACATGGGTGTGTATATACACAGGAAAGCAAACAGCACAGGATAAATGCCCGACACTTGTTAAAAAAACTTACATTATCAGATTCTTTCCAAACATACCATTGTATACAATGCATACTTTGCATGGTCTTTCATATTTATGTCAACCTAGGCTCTTGTCACTTTGAGGACTAAGGTGTGACCCAAGTCATGGTATTTTCAATCACTTCATGCATGTGAAAGGTGAAAGATGAATAAGGAAGACTGAAGAAGAATTGAATCTTGGTGAAGAATATTGAGTATACCATGGACTGCCAGTAGAATGAACAAAGCTGTATTCAAAGAAGTACAGCCCGAATGCTCCTAATAAGAAAGGCTGGTGAGGCTTCATCTCATGTTCTTTCGACATGCGATCAGGAAGGAAAATTCCCTGGGGGAGGACATCACGCTTGGTAAAGTAGCGGGTCAGCAAAAAAGAGGAAGACCCTCAACCAGATGGATCTGGACTGGCACAGTGGCTCCCACAACGAGCTCCAAGACAGCAGCGATTACGAGGCTGGCACAGGACTGGGCACTGCCTCCGTCTGCTGTACGGGGGGCTGCTCTGAGTCGGGAGGGACTCAACAGCGCCTACCAGCAACCACCACCCGGCTCCTGAAGGACCCACTTACCTAAATCTACACCAATCACACCCTATTTCACTCATCAGCCGAGTCTGGTAGGGACAAAAATGCTCCTAGCATCATGTCAGAAGAACACAACACAACCAAGGCACCCTTCTGCAGTGACGTGATGGGCTGGGATCGGCCTGAAGAACGCTCACTGTCTCCCCTCTCAGAGAACGGACTCATCAAGTTTATGTGAGGCACACACCCGTCTGTGGGAGAAGCACACACCTTCATCTGCCCCTAAAGGGTGGAGATTCTGCAGAGGACCCCAAGGGACAGAAATCAAGGGACCTCAAGTGATCAAAACACCACCCAATCACCACCACCCAGAAGGCCAGATACCAACATTCCAGAGAAAAAGACGCAACTTCTAACTAACCGAGTAAGGAGTAATGAGTAACGTAGGAGCATGCCCCTGGAAAAGTCTGCCATGATTCAAACAGAAAAACCAGAATTTCAGGAAATGTGCCTGAGAGGTATTTCTAGAGATAAGGCCAGTATGAAACACTGAGAGATCTGAAGCATGGTCTTTCACAGATTTAAGGCTTTCAAATAAGGAGACAAAACAGAATTAAGAGAGTCAAGCCAAACCTGCTGGAAGTCTCCAGGGATCAACAGGTACAGCAGCCTGCTGGAACCTCCTCTTCCTATAGGTAAGAGTCGCATACTGGCCATAGCACCCACTGGTTCGAGGGCTCACTAAACAAATGCCTTAGCCCCTTTATTATCTCATTTTATTCTTAAAGCAACCCAGTGAGAAACTTATCATCACCACTTTACCAATGGAGGGTTCCAATTAGTGTCCTGTCTGAGGTCATACACAGAGTTCAAGAACCAACTGGAATGTCCACCCAACCAGGTCCTTTTGACCCAAAGCCCACGTACCGTCTTTTCAGCAGCCATTCCTCTGCTGAACAGGTCCTCCCAACACGGTTTCATTCACTCCTCAGCCAAGCCCCTCCCTCAACAAGTATGTATTAGTAACACCAGAGGCCCAGGGTACCAGTGGCCTCAGCTGCCATGGAGCTTGCAGGTGAGCTGGGGAGGTCTGGTAGGTTCTTCAACCACCTGATTAATTCCTTTTAAATTCTGTTTGCTATATTAGCAATTTAGATTGCAATTCTATAACTACTTTCTTATGGAGGTAGGGCAAACTTTATCTTAAAAATAGTTGAAGCTGCTTAAAAAAATGAAGTCTGTTAAAAAGAAGCACTGGTGGTGCAGTAGTTAGGCACTAATCTAAAGGTTGGTGGTTCAAACCCACCCAGCAGCTTGTAGGAGAAAGACTTGGTGATCTCCATCCATGAAGATTACAGCCTAGGAAACCCTGTGGGCAGTTCTACTCTCTGACGTGGGATCGCTTTGGGTCAAAAACCAACTCCATGGCACCCAACAGCAGTAATAACATTAAAAAGAAGATTCAAAGCTAAATACAAAACAACCTCAAGAAAATAAAATAGTTGAGACATTATGACATGTCACAAAAACTTGAACTCTATGCTCCCAGTATCTTCAGGTTTTAGAGCTTAAATTTAAAATTACATTACACTGGTTTTTTGTTTGTTTTTCTGCCCTCAGCTTTCAAAGGTAAGACAAAACAGTTTTTAACTGCGATTTATTTTATTAGTTCAGCCCCTTTTTTTAATTTTTTCCTCCTAATAAGAGCTGGAGGCGATCGGAATGGGACGACACAGAGAGCGCGTGCCAGTATGACCTTCCCTTCCTCACCCCGACCCAGGGATGCCATGGGCATGGTTGTGCCAGGCAAGGTGACAGTACCAGCTCCTCCCAGGGTCCCCACAGCAGAGGGCACACCTTCTCTGTAGGCAGCTGGCACCAGACAAAGAGAAAGAGCCAAGCTTGGTTATCCACGTGGCTCAAGAGCCCAGGTCAGGGTTGGTGGTCTGCAGCCGTCCCTCCCACACCCTCTCGGCAGGAGACCTTGCATCGCCTTTGGTCTGCCCCCTGCAGCACAGCAGAGAGAAGCACTTGAGTGTGGGGCGTGCGTGTCCCTAACTGACTTGCTGAGCTCTTGTACACGCTTGTCTGCAAAGAATCCCGTCTCAGTCCTCACTCAACAAGGCAAGCACAGTAAAGGCGGCCGGAAAAGGGGCTGAAGACAAGCAGCTCTGAGCCTCCCACACCCAGCACAGGGAAGGAGGTCAGAGAGCCAGGAACCCAAAGCAAAGCAGAGGCAACTCAAGAGTCTGATCAAACCACCACAACCCCCACCCCCACCCAGGCCTCCCATTAAGTCCTGTGGGTTTAACAGAATTTCTAGGGCCCTTTCTATGCAGCCTTTGCAAGTTGCTGGTATTTGCATTTCTTCCAGAATCAATACTTTTAGAAAAGGCTTGTGTCCAGTGTGAAAAATATGCAAATGTATCGATTCCATTTTTCTTTCCTGTATTCCGCAAATATCCACACTACCAGTCTTCTCAGATGATCATAAAATTGAAATGACATTAAAAGGGGAAAAAAGAATTCTGCTATGATGTGTCTACCATTAGTTGAGATTCTATATGGTTTATAGCTTTATTCGACCCACTAATGAAATCTGGAGTTTCACAGTTGAGTCATGATGAAATATTTAAGCATTAAAATGAACTGGACCCAAGCAAGACATGGAAGGATTCCAAATGTCCCTTGGAGCCAAGCAGCATTCAGTCCTGTCACAGCCCGAGAGGGGACTTGTACTCACTGTCAGGTTCCAGTTGATCTGGGGGATCCTCATATGAAGGTTGAGACTGAACAGAATCAGCAAAACTCCCGTCACCACAAATGCACTGCAGCTGACAAACTCAAAGAAGTAGAGGCCTTCACACGGGGCGCATTCCATGATGGTCTCTATGCAGATGAATGCAATCAGGGCCAAGATCTAGGAAGAAAAGGGGAAACACACATGGACATGTATATTTACTGCACATGTGCAGACATATGCACCTGACATGTGTACATAAAACCCAACAACAACTTGCAGCCACAGTGTCCTCCTCTGGGCCAGCAGTGTAACCATCAGCAATGTGGCCAGACTCAATCCTTACCTAAGAACAGGTGTGGGGACCTTGATGGAGGGATCAAATTCCTAATGTAAACAACTAAGCCCCCATCAAAGTACAGGAAAAGCCTCGAGCACGGAGCACCGGAGCACCGTGTGGCCACCAGGCACAAACTGCTGTCTCTCATGAGGAAGAGAAAGGAACTCTGCTGTCATTCTTCCTCGGCCACCAGTAAGGGGCGCTGCCTAAGGCATGTTTCTCATTTGAAGTCTCCACCACAATTATGCCAAACATTAACCAAAACACTCACGGGCTGCTGAGTCAATTGCGACTCATACAACCCTGCAGGACAGAGCAGAACTGCCCCACAGGGTTTCCAAGGCTGCAATGTTTATGGAAGCAGACTGCTCCACCTTTCTTCTGTGGAGCAGCTGGTGGGGTCAAGCAGCTATTCTCTTGATTAGCGGCCATGTGCTTAACTGTTGCACTACCAAGCCTCGTGTGCCAAACATTGAGAGGCGAGAATCCTAATCATGGCCATTTTATTCCCAGGGATGAAAACACCATCTGCAGCTCTGTTGCTGGTTCATGCTGAGGTCACTCAGGTTAACTGGGGTCCCTGTTGGCTTTGAGGGAAAGATACTGGTATAGAAGAGTTAGATGGTGCCCGGCTACCACTGTCAACCACTCAGAGGGGATCTATGGAGGAGATCCTGGATAGAGAGGGAGAACAACGTGGAAGAGAACTCAAAATCATTTGGAAAAAAAAAGGGGGGGACCAGGTTTGCTGGTCTGACAGAGCCTGGTGGAACCCCTGAGACTATGGCCCCTAGCTGCCCTTCAGGTCTGGAATTGAACCCACACCTATGGCTTCCAGACAAACAAAAGACAGGCATATGAGTTGAACATTTACCTGAGGTAGATACACTCCTTGAAGAGAACAGTCATGGGAGAAAGAAGGGCTGCTTATACACAGGGAGACAGCTCAGGGGGCAGGAGTACAGGGAGGGATGGACACAAGGAAGAGATAACTATGGGGAGGAAGTGGGAGGGGAGCTGTTGCATTGGGGTAAATTGTGATCAATGTCATGAGACAAAGTATATGTGAACTGTTGTATGGGAAGTAAATTTGCTCTGTAAATTTTCACGCAAATCACAATAAAAATAAATTAATTAATTAACTCAATAAAAAGAAAGATACCGGTATAACCTCCTCCTCCCCATAATAAGCAAAGACCAAACTGCTGGCGTCAATTCCAGCTCACAGTGATTCTACAGGACAGAGCAGAGCTGCCCCATGGGGTTACCAAGGCTGTAGTTTTTCAGAAGCAGACTGTCCCACCTTTCTCTGCAGAGTGGCTGGTGGATCTGAACCACTGACTAAGCGCTTAACCACTGTGCCACCAGGGCTCCTTCCCTTCCCCCAACTAGAAGTCCCTAAGAACAAGAGGTCTACCTAATTAACTCATGAGCTATGCTTTTAAAAAGCATATTAATGAACTTGATCATAAGAAGGTGGACTGGCAGGATATAAAAACCATTTTAAAAACAGAATCAATTTCTTTCTGAAGGACCAAAGTGTCATTCCAGCAGCATGTCCCAAAATATCTGAGATGGTAAACGGATGTCAAAGGAGATTCCCACATCAATCTTCAAGGGTCAGTTTCAGAAGACGGAGGCCCAAAGGCTGAGCTAATGTTCTTGGAGCAAAGACCAGATGGCCCTGAGCACCTAAACCCAGATCAGTCTTCGGCGCCTGGCCTCCACTCCATACTGCTCACTGAGCACACACTCACAGCCCATCCAGGCCAAGCCTATGTCCACAGCAGGCACTTCCTTGAGGCCTGTGGTCCCAGACTTTTCCTATAGCCCAGGAAAAGCAGCATCTCCAGGAACTTAAGAATGCAGACTTCCTGCCTCCCTTCTGAGACCTACAGAATCAGAACTGCTTTTTGACAAGATGCCTGGGTGATTCAAGTGTGGGAAGCCTGCAAGGCACAGGCCGCTCCTGGGACCCTTTGCTGCCTACTGAAGTCCTACTAGGCCTATTGTCTATTTCAGTGCTCCACTCGGTGCCATTTTCCACGTGGCTGCTAACTGAAAGGTGGTTGGTGGCTCAAACCCATGCAGTGGCTCCATGGCAGAAAGACCTGGCAACCTACTTCTGTAAAGATGACAGCCAAGAAAACCCTACAGGCCAGTTCTGTTCTGGGACATGGGGTCATTATGAGTCAGAACTGACCTGCCGGCACCCAATAAAACAACTCCAGATGTGTCTGTCAGTGTCTTCACATGAAAGTAAACCAAAAAGAAAAAAACCAAACTCACTGCTGTCAAGTTGAATTTGACTCATAGCAACCCCTCCTTGGGTTTCCAAGGCAGTATCTCTATGGAAGTAAATTGCCCAGTCTTCCTTCAGAGGAGTGGCTGGTGGGTTTGAACCGCCAGCCTTCTGGTTAGCAGTCAAATGCCTCAGGCACTATGCCACCAGAGCTCCCACACATGAAAGTAGGGTGATATTAATCTACAGACAGATACATAGGTAGGCAGGCTGAATGATCAGGTATATCTAGCAAAAGGGACTATACCAATGACTAATAGTTTAGCAGATAATATTTCTACATACATATTTGTATGTGCTATAGGAATGTGCATATAAATAGAACTTACAGGGGCAGAGTTACAATAACTTCTGAGCCACAGCAAATCCACTTGAGGGAGTGAGGTGTTGGACCTATGGGCTCAGAACCACGGTTGCCGGAGATATCAAGCTCAACTGGCATAACATACTACACAAAAACAATGTCCTACATCCCACTGGGGTCTTAAAAGCCTGCAAGTGGCTAGATGCAATAATTGGTCTCTCCTCATCTGGAGCAAAGAAGAATGAAGAGAACCAAAGATGCATGTAAACAATTAGTTCAAGGGACTAGTGGATCATGCAAACCTCAGCCTACTTGACTCTGAGACCAGAACGAGATGGTGCCCAGCTACCACTGTCAACCACTCGGCAAGGGATCAATGCAGGAGATCCTGGATAGAGTGGAAGAACAATGTGGAACAAAACTCAAAATCATGAAGAAGACCAGGCTTATTGGTTGGATAAAGACTGGTAGAACCCCCAAGACTGTGGCCCCTAGTCATACTTCGGGCCTGGAATTGAACTCAGTCCTGTGACTTCAGCCAAACAACAGACAGGCATATAGGATAAAGATTTACACCATGAAGGTACAATCCTTAGAATAGTCACTCATGACATCACAAGGGCAGTATTTGCACAGGGAGACAGCTCAGTGGGCAGGAGATGCACAGGAAAGGACACAGGGAACAGGGAACCACAGGGAGGAAATGGGAAGAGAGCTGTTGCATTATGGGGACTGCAGTCAACATCATGAAACAAAATGTGTAAGAACTGCTGTATGGAAAATTAATTTCCTCTGTAAACTTTCACCCAAATCACAATTAAAAAAACAAAAAGAGAGGGGGCGGGGGAAGAAAGTAGGCGTGGCTCTGCTTTTCTGCGGTTGATGCGTGCAGCAGCAATCCCCGAGGAAAGCTTTGCCGTTTCTCGTGTTAAGTCAGCACAGCCACTGGCTCTAAGCGCGCGCTGTGTGCTTCTCCTCGTGTTCCTCTTCCAATGCTCTGCAGAACCAGAGACCTAACTTCCCTTCTGAATTACATGCCTAACTTGCAATCAATTCACAAAAGAAATACTTCATAGAAGAGACACTTCTAAAATTTCTATTTCTTTTTTTCACCCCTGTAATTGGATCTAGGAGTTTTGGCAAGAAATCACACACTACATTGATGAGTTACAAATATTCCTGGTATGCTAACTTCAACCATCTTTGCATGGGAGGGCAACACCTACATTCTTAAAGATTGAAATAAAAACGGTTTCAAGAATATGCAAATCTAATAGGCCATTCAATACAGCAGTGGACAGAGCAGACAAAAAGCACCCCTCGCCAGCTCATACTCTAATGAAAGAGATGCTTGAAAAACTAAATTAAAAAATCTAGTTCGACAGGCAGCAATGTAACACAAGGGGAACAGTTAAAGGGCAGGGGAACTGAATGTCACTAGAAATGAACATGTAACAAACCACTGGCAAAGAGTGACCATGGGAGGCCTCACCCAGAGGCAGCTATTTGAGAAAGAGCTGAAGGAAGCAAGCAACAGCCATCTGGGAAAGCATTCTGGGCAGAGGGAAGAGCCTAGTCTGTCTGAGGAACAGGAGGAGCCCACGGCTGCAGAGAACGTCACGGGAGATGTGGTCAGCATTACAGGGGGCCAGGGGCATAGGCCTAGAGGTATAGTGAGGGCTATGGCACTGACTCTGGGGACAATGGAAGTACTGAAAGGGACATGATCTGATTTGGGTCTTACAAGGGCCACCTAGATTCTGTGTTGACAACAGACTTCAGACAGAGGCGGCCTCAGCAATCACGCAGGTGAGAGAGGTAACAGTGGATGGATAGGGCTGTGGCAGCGGAGATGGTGAGCAGTGTTGAATTATGAAGGTATGTAGGACCAATAGGATTTGATGACGGAAGACCGGACATAGGATACTAGAAGAAGAGAGGAGTCAAGTAAGGTTTTTAGCCCAAGTAACTAGAAAAAGGGCATTGCCAATAACTAAGATGGGAAAGCCTAGAGGGGAAGCAAAGGTTTTTTTGGGGTTTATTTTATTTTGGGCGGGGGGAGGATGTCAGGACCTCGGTTTTGGACAATCTAAGTCTGAAGTTCCTGTTGGATGTATGGGTCTCCAAGTCTGCAATGGAGGTAAGACTGGATGAGATGGTGGCCTAAGGTGTGAGTACAGACAGAAAAGAGAAGATTGGGGCTGAGCTTGAGGCTCAACATGGTTCGGTGATATAATTAGAGACAGGCTCTGATGGCTGAACGGTTAAGCACTTGGCTGCTGTCAGTAAGACTGGTGGTTTGAACCCACCCAGCAGCTCTGAGGGAGAAAGACCTGGTGACTCTGCTTCCATGGAGTTTACAGCCAAGAAAACTCTACGGAGAAAAATATACCAAGCTAATGGCAACCTCAAGAGAACAAGAGTAGCAATATCAACTGCTGATACAATAGACTTCAAGGCAAAAACCAGCATAACAGACGGGGAAGGACATTATATAACGATACAAGGGCCAATCCAGCAAGAGGACATACCCATGAGTATCTGTGCACCCAATGAAAGAGCTCCAGTACACAGAAAGCAAACATTAACAGAATGGAAAAGAGAAATAGACATTACTACAATAACAGAAGGAGACTTTAACACACCACTTTCGATGAAGGACAGAACAACTAGAAAGAAATACAACAAAGATATGGAAGATCTCAACAACACCATCAACCAACTGGACCTCACAGATGTGTACAGAACCCTCCACCAATCAAAACACAGTACCACATTCTTTTCTAGTGCACATGGATCATTCTCCAAAATAGAACATATGTTAGGCCACAAAGCAAACCTCAATGAATTTAAAAACAATACATCTTCTCGTGTTACAATGCTATAAAAAATAGAAATTAATAATTTCTATTATTAATAGGAAGATTGCGGGGGGAAAATCAAACAAGTGGAAACTGAATAACACTGTGCTCAAAAACTACTGGGTAACAGAAGAAATAAAATATGAAATAAAAAAAAAATTCCTAGAAGCAAACAAGAATGAAAACACAACATACCAAAATCTTTGGGACACAGCAAAAGTGGATGGAATTCAGAGGTTAATGTACAGCACTAAATGTACACATCAAAAAAAGGAGAACCAAAATCAATACCTTAACCCAACAACTCCGACAATTAGAAAAAGAGTGACAAAAAACTTAAAGAGTCTCCAGAAGAAAAGAAATAATAAAGATTAGAGCAGAAATAAATGAATCAGAAAACAGAAAAACAATAGAAAGAATCAACAAGACTAGAAGTTGATTCTTTGAAAAATTTACAAAACTAACAAATCACTGGCAAATTTAATTAAGGAAAAGAAGAAAAGCAAATATCACAAATAAGAAATGAAATGGGAGAAGTCACAACAGAACCAACCACAATAAAAAGGGTAATAACAGAATACTATGAAGAACTATACTCCAACAACTTGGAAACCTAGAAGAAACACACAAACCTACCTAAACTAACACAGATGAGATAGAAAATGTGAACAAGCCCATAACAAAAGAAGAAATTTAATAGGTCATTAAAAAAAAAAAAAAACTCCCAACCAAAAAAACAAGTCCTCTCCCAGACGGCTTCATTAGAGAATTCTACCAAATATCCAGAGAAAGCTGACAACAACTCAAACTACCCCAGAAACACAGAAAAGAATGGAATACTCCCAAACTCATTTTATTAAGTGAACATAACCCTGATACTAAACCCAAGCAAAAACACCATTAAAAAGAAAATTATAGACCAATATCCTTCATGAATATGTTCACAACAGACAGAATCCACTAATATATCAAAATAATAATAATAAAATAATACATCATAATAGATTGTGATGGAGTGGGATTCATGTCAGGTATGCAAGGATGGTTCAACATTAGGAAAACAATCAACGTCATCCACCACGTAAATAAACCGAAGGAAAAGAACTCCTCAATTCTATCAATTCATGCAGAAAAGGCATCCGATAAAATTCAACCCCATTCCTGATAAAATATCTGACCAAAATAGGAATGGGAGGGAAATTCTTCAACATAATTCACAAAACCCATGGCCAATACTATTCTCATCAGAGACTGAAACACTACCCTTGCGAATGGAAGCCAGACAAGGATGCCCTCTACCACCATCCCTATCCAACACTATATTGGAAGTCCTAGCCAGGGCAATAAGGAGAAATAAAGGCAAGAAAGAGAAATAAAAGATATCCACATTGTTAAGGAAGAAGTAATACTATCCCTATTTGCAAATATTATCCTATACATAGAAAACCCCAGAGACACAGCAAGAAAACTACTAGAACTAATTGAAAGATTGAGCTAAGTAGCAAGATACAAGATGAACATATAAAAATCAGTCAGATTCCTCTGCATCAGCAAAGAAATCTCTGGAAAGAAACCAAGTCTATTTACAATAGCTACCCAAAAGATCTTTTGCACAGTCTTGCTTCCATGGAGAGGCTGGTGGATTTGAACCACCAACCTTCTGGTTAGTAGTCAAATGTAAAGATAAAATGTTGCCATTATTGTTGTTGTTGTTATGTGCCGTCGAGTCGGCCCCGACTCATAGCGACCCCTCCTTGGGTTTCCGAGGCAGTATCACTACGGAAGTAGGATTGCCCAACCTTCCTTCCGAGGAGTGGCTGGTGGGTTTGAACCGCCAGCCGTCTGGTTAGCAGGCAAGTGTCTTAGCCACTATGCTACCAGAGCTCCCGCCATTATTGTTAGGTGCCATCAAATCAGCTCCGAGTCATAGTGAACCTATGGACAACAGAATGAAACACTCCCTGGTCTTGCGCTATCCTCGCGATCCTTGCTATGCCTGAGCCCATTACTGCAGCCACCGTGTCAGTCCACCTCATTGAGGGTCTTCCCCTTTTTCACTGACCCTCCACTTTACCAAGCATGATATTCTTCTTCAGGGACTGGTCCCTTCTGACAACATGACCAAAGTTGGTGAGACAAAGTCTGGCCATTCTCAATTCCAAACAGCATTCCAGCTGCACTTCTTCCAGGACTGATTTGTTTGTTCTCTGGCAGTCCATGGTATTTTCAGTATTCTTCCACCAACACAATTCAAAGGCAGTAATTCTTCTTTGGTCTTTCTTATTCATTGTCCAGCTTTCACACACATATGAGGCAACTGAAAATACCATGGCTTGTGTCAGGTGTACCTTACTCTTCAAAGTGCTATTTTTTCCCCCATAAAGTGCCATTTTTTATCTTTTTCACTTTATCTTTTGCAGCAGATAATGCAAAATGTCCTTTGATTTCTTGACTGTTGCTTCCATGAGTGTTGGTTGTGGATCCAAGTAAAACGAAATCTCTAACAACTTCAATCTTTTCTCCATTTATTGTGATGCTGCTTAGTGGTCTACTTGTGAGGACTTTTGTTTTCTTTAAGTTGAAGTGTAATCCATACTGCAGACTGTAGTCTCTGATCTTCACCTGTAAGCGCCTCAAGTCCTCTTCACTTTCAGCAAGCAAGGCTGTGTCGTCTGTGTGTCACAGGTTGTTAATGACTTTTCCTTCAATCCTGATGCCACATTCTTCTTCATATAGTCCAATTTCTCAGATTATCAGCTCAGCATACAGAGTAAATAAGTATGGCTAAATGATACAACCCTGACAAACACCCTTCCTGATTTTAAATGATGCAATATCCACCGTTCGAACAACAGCCTCCTGGTCTATGTGCAGGTTCCTCATGAACACAATTAAGGGTTCTGGAATTCCCATTCTTCCCAATATTATCCATAACTTGTTATGATCCACATAGTAGAATGCCTTTGCATGGTCAATAAAACACAGGTAAATATCTTTATGGTATTCTCTGCTTTCAGCCAAGATCCATCTGACATCAGCAATGATAGCCCTCTCTCCACGTCCTCTTCTGAATCCAGCTTGCATTTCTGGATATTCCCTGTCAATATACTGCTGCAACTGTTTTTTAATTATCTTCAGCAAAATTTTACTTGCATACTATTAATGATATTGTTTGACAACTTCCACATTCTGTTGGATCACCTTTCATTGGAACAGGCAAAAATAGGGATCTTTTCCAGTGGGTTGGCCAGGTATCTGTCTTCCAAATTTCTTGGCATAAATGAGTAAGAGCCTCTAGTGCTGCATCCGTTTGTTTAAAAAAAAAAAAAAAAAGATAAGATACTTAGGAATAAATCTTATCAGAGACATAAAAGACCTATACAAAGAAAACTACAAAACACTACTATGCAAAAGTAAAAGAGACCTATATAAGTATAAGAACATACAATGCTCATGTAGAGGAAGATTCTCACTCACTGCCATTGAGTCGGTCCCGACTCACAGAGACCCCTCCTTGGGTTTCCAAGGCGGTACCTCTACGGAAGTAGATTGCCCACCCTTCCTTTCGAGGAGTGGCTGGTGGGTTTGAACCTCCATCCTTCTGGTTAGCAATCAAATGCCTTAGGCACTACGCCACCAGAGCTCCCATAGGAAGACTGGACATTGTGAAAATGTCAATATTACCTAAAGCAATCTATAGATACAATGCAATCCTGATCCAGGTTCCATCAACATTCTTTAAGGATATAGAAAAACCAGTCACTAATTTTATATAGAAAGGAAAGAGGCCTTGGATAATTAAAGCTTTACTGAAGAAGAGCAAAGTAGGAGGTCTTACACTTCCCAATCGCAAAACCTACTACACAATAATGGTAGTCAAAACAACCTGGTATTGGTACAATGACAGATACATAGACCAATGGAACAAAATGGAGGACACAGAATAGATGCATCTACCTAAGGATAGCTGATCTTAGACAAAGGGCTGGAGTTCATTAAATGGGGAAAAGACAGTATCTTTAACAAATGGTGCTGGCAAAACTGGATATTCATATGCAGAAAAAATAAATCAAGATCCATACCTCAAACCATGTACAAAAACTAACTTAAGGTGAATCATAGACCTAAATGTAAGACCTAAATCTATAAAGATCATCAAAGGAAAAACAGAGATAGGCATAGGGCCCCAATTTATGGCATAAATAAACTCTCAAACATAACAAAAAAATACACAAACAACAGAAGATAAAGTAGATGATTGGGACCTTCTAAAAATTAAATTCTTATGAGAATCAAAAGACTTCTCCAAAAGAGTAAAAAGAGAACCTACGGATTGGAAAAAAATGTTTGGCGATGACATCCTATATACGACTTCTCTCTAAAATTTACAGAAACCTTCAATATTTCAACATCAAAAAGACAAACAGTCCAGTTAAAAATGGGCAGAGGACACGAACAGACACTTCACCAAAAAAGGCATTCAGCGGCCAGAGGAGAACTGCTCCATAGGGTTTCCAAGGCTGTAATCTTTATGGGAGCTCTGGTAGCATAGTGCCTAAGGCACTTGCCTGCTAACCAGACGTCTGGCGGTTCAAATCCACCAGCCACCCCTCGGAAGGAAGGTTGGGCAATCCTACTTCCGTAGTGATACTGCCTCGGAAACCCAAGGAAGGGTCACTATGAGTCGGGGCCGACTCGACGGCAAACAACAACAACAATCTTTATGGGAGCAGACTGCCACGTGACCATGTGAACATATTACTAGGGTCTCTTCCAGGGTCTTGCAAGCGAGGGGCTCTGGAACATAAATGTCATCATCTTGAGAATGAAGCTGCTTGTGGGAAATCTCAGGGCCACACTTGTCCTTAACCCTACAGTGCCTGTGAGGAGGACAGCTGGACAGACCCTGCAGAGCCACTGCTGGGTTCAAAACACCAAACTTTCAGTTAGAAGCCAAGAGCTTACCCACTGGGCCACCAGACTTCATTCTTATTGTTACAGTAGTATTAATATCATAACTAATAATATGAATAAGAAATACCTATTATTCATTACCTATAATGAAGCATCATATAGGCACTTCTCATGTACCATTAATGTTCCTGTACCACCACCCTATGAGGGAGACATTAGGCACACTTTACAGAGAAGGACACTGAGGTCCTGTGAGGACACAGCTGGCAAAGACGCAGCACCGAGAGTTAACGGACGAGGTTGTATGTTCTCTCTCTTTGGTTCTTACTGAAGTCTGTGTTCTTGCCACCTCACTATAGACGATTTCCCTATCAGTTCCCCATCCATCAAATAATACCTGACTTCTGTGCATACCTCATACAGTCATCACATTCAAAATCACAACAAAAATATACGTAAGGGGCTCCACAAATGACAGGCCACTGTATACAAAATGAGGGAAAAAAATCAGATTATAATCTGTATGCATATAGTTTTTAGCCATAAACTATATATATATATATAATTACACATCTTGTATAGGACATCTTCTTCCACTAGATAGAATAACCATAGGCATTTCTACATAAGCATACATGTTTTTAATACATATTTATACACACATCTATATGCATACATACACATATAGAAGAGAAGGAAAATAAACACGTTACACACACCCCTACATACATACCGTAAGTCAACCAATGCTCTCCTGGTGAATATTTAGGTGGTTATTAATATCCTGCCACTGTAAGCAACACACTTTTTTTTTTTTGCCTGCCTTTTGGCACAGCAAAACTGTCCACACTCCCTCCAGCACACTGTACTCTAACAATTGCTGCCGAGGTAAAACCTACCTATTGACCAACAAGAGGAGAAAAAAGACTCAGATGAAGTTCTACTGGAAGTCAACAACTTCAGGGCAACCAAGGAGTCAAAAGTAATTCAACATGGAACAACTTTGTAGCAGACAAACATCCTGGTGAAACAGAACAGAGATGTTCCAGAAGACACGAATAAGGCAAAGTTGTTGCATTTGCTAATCAGGAGATCAAGTGCCCCTGGAGAGAACTCTTTCCATTGTGGTACCTACCAACTGACTTGGAGTAAATATATCATAGTTGATAAATAAATTGGTATCAAAAGGTTGTCAGATTTCCACAGTCTGCCCAGTTCTGCAACTGATTATGATTTGCAGTACATAACTTCTTGTTGTTGTTGTTATGTGTCGTCGAGTCAAACACGACTCATAGCGACCCCTCCTTGGGTTTCCGAGGCAGTATCACTACGGAAATAGGATTGCCCAACCTTCCTTCCGAGGAGTGGCTGGTGGGTTTGAACCGCCAGCCATCTGGTTAGCAGGCAAGTGTCTTAGCCACTATGCTACCAGAGCTCCCTGATTATGATTTGCAGTACATAGCTTAAAAGTCCTATACTGGGAGACAGTGGGGAGGGAGGGAGGGGGTAGGGAGGGAGGGAGAGCTGAGCAATGGAGTGATTACGGCACTTTTTAATTTTCATAAAGCCCCTATTACTACTGGTGGGAGTGTAACCTGCTAAGACCTTTATGGAGAGTTGTGAAATCAAGGCCCATTCACCAACATATCCAGCTGTCCTCCTCCCAGGCACTGTCGGGTTAAGGGCGAGTGTGGCCCTGAGATTTCTAGCAGCAGTTTATTCTCAAAATGACGGCATTTGTGTCCCAGAGCCCCTCGATTACATGGGCTCCTTGCAAGACCTCAGAAGAGACCCTAGTAATGTTTTCATAAAATCTACAAAAGTAAATTATTTTAACTTAACCCATTAAGGTCTCCATCTTTCCATGCCAACTTGGTCTCGTATCACAGGGCTCCTTGTGTCAGGTGGTGATAGAAAAGCCATGGGCATTTCTGGGATTCACCTCACTGGAACCTGAGTTAGGCAAATGCCGAATGACCAGTAAGTGAACCCAAGCCCCACACTAGTCAGGTGGCCCCAGAGCCCCTCTTCTGAAAACGTACATGCTGACCAATACTCACAGTCCGGAGAAGCAAACACAATCATTCACCCAGCAGGAGAGCAACTCCTAAAGATTATGTTAACCACCCCATAGCCACCCTCCAAAGCTGAGTGGTGACCGAATGTACACACAGCAGGGCTCAAAGTGCCTTCAGATTCAGACACTATCTGACTCTAGCACGTTCAAAATTAAAATGTTCCTTTTCACTGACACTGTAAAAAATGCTTGAAAGATGAGACGTGGCTTGTGCTTTGCCACAAAGACCCAGCAGATGAGTTGCTGCAACACTGCTCCTGCTGGAAGGCCTTACGGTGTGCAGGACTGGCGGCGAGGAAGCCGGCAGAAGGGCAGGGCACTGACTCACACTCCAGAAACCAGCTCAGGTCCTACAACCTAGGGTGGCTGACTGTCCACCTGGACAGAGCCACATCCTAATGACTGGAATCTGTGAATGTGTTACCTTACAGGGCAACAGGGCCTTTAGAAGTGATTTTTTATCCTAGATTGATATTCAGGTGGCCCTAATGTAAACACACACACACACACACACACAGTTGCCACTGATTAACTGCAATCCGTGGCAACCTCGTGAGTAGAACTGGGCTCCACAGGGTTTTCACTGGCTGAGTTTCTGGAAGCAGATCATCAAGCCTTTCTCCAAAGACACTTCAGGGTGGACTCGAACCAGCAACCTCTCGCTTAGAAGCTGAACACAGTAATCATTTGTGTCACCCAGGGAGTCCAATGTAATCACAGGCATCCTTGTGAGAGGGAGGCAGAAGGTCAAAGAGAAAAGATGCTCTATGACTAGCTCTGAAGATGAAAGAAGGGGCCACAAGCAAAGGAATGCAAGAGGCCTCTCCAAACCAACCAAACCAAACCACTGCCACTGAGCTGACTCTGACTCATAGCAAGCCTATAGGACAGAACAGAACTGCCCAGAGGGTTTCCAAGACTCTAATCTTATGGAAGCATACTGCCGCCTCTTTCTGCTGCAGAGTGGTTGGTGGGTTCGAACAGTCGACCTTTTGGTTAGCAGTCAATGCTTTCATCACTGTCCCACTAGCAGGTGACCTCCAGAAGGTGGAAAAGGCAAGAAAATGGATTTTCATCCCTGAAGCCCCCAGGAAATGCAGCCCTTCCAATACCTTGATTTTAGACTTCTGACCTCCAGGACTGCAAGACAAATCTACGTTGTTTAAGCTACTAAATTTGTGGTAATTTGTTACAGCGGCAGAAGGAAACAAATACACCACCTCACAGGCGATACTGAGATGGGATCTTGGAGTTAAGATGGCCCCAGCCCTTTCTCCACCACCTTTCAGAGTCCTGAGGCCAGGGGTTTTAAGCTGCTCTCTATATATGCTTAGGAGCTCTGGTGGCATAGTGCCTAAGGCATCTGACTGCAAATCAGAAGGTTGGTGGTTTAAACCCACCAGCCACTCCGTGGAAGGAAGACTGGGCAATCTACTTCCCTAAAGATTTACCCCCTCGGAAACCCAAAGGGGGATCACGATGAGTTGGAATCAACTCGATGGTAGTGAGTCTGGTTTTTTGTTTTTAAATATATATGCTGCTTAAAGTAGCCCTGGTGGCACAGTGGTTAAGCACTTGGCTGCTAACTAAAAGCTCAGTAGTTGAAACCCATCTGCTGCATCACAGAAGAAAGACATTGGCAGTCTGCCTCTGTAGAGACTACAGTCTTGGAAACCCTGTGGGGCAATTCTACTCTGTCCTATTGGGTTGCTATGAGCAGGAATCAACTTGATGACAATGGGTTTCGGTTTTGTTTTGTTTCATACGCACACGCACCAAAACCAGAAACACTTAACTCACTGCCATGGAGTCGATGTGACTCACAGCGATCCCTCCTTGGGTTTCCCAGGCGGTATCTCCATGCAAGTAGAGTGCCCAACCTTCCTTCTGAGGAGTGGCTGGTGGGTTTGAACCGCCAGCCTTCTGGCTGTCAAGTGCCTTAGGCACTACACCCCCAGGGCTCCTGTCTTCAATGCCAGATCACCTTGAAGCGTAAGCTCTCAGGCCAGAAGATATGTTAGATATCTGACAAGAGGCTCAGATGGGGGAGGACTGCTGGGCCCCTCAGAATAGCGGTGGCTAGCACTTTGCATCAGTTTTGTAAGGGTGGACTCAGGCTCTGCACTGACACAGTCCGTCTATAATCTCTAATCCTTGGTGCTCTCAGAAAGCAGCTGGCATACCCCTCCTGAGGCCTGGGAAGTTCTTCCAAAGCCCCAAGGCCAGCAAGAGGTGGAATTGACGTCCCAGGGCCTAACTGCCCTCCTCTACATTCTCCCTACACCAGATGTCTGATACCAGGTGTCTACGGGTGTGTGCGCCTCCCCACAGCCTTGCCCATGGAAAAAATCATCACTGTCTGATCGCCCTTTGAGAAACGCAGCATGACATCCGGTGCAGTCAGTGCCAGGGCTCCTGACAAAAACACATGTGGGCACTCATTTCCAGAAGGATCTAACTACCATGACCTTTTACATTTCCTAAGGAAAATAATCTATGCATTGTTCCCCGTCAAGGGAGGCCAGCCCAGGAGGAAGGTACGTTTAAAATATCACCCTCTTCCCCCCTGAGACAACAGAGCAAGGAACAAATATATTTTGGTTCTGAAACAAAGGAATTAATTGCAGGTGTGAATTATTTAACCTGTAATCAATGCTTTTGAGTGTGATCTTTGGTTTCATTGTTTCTCTGCAACCAAAGCACCTGAGCAATGGCTTTGAGAACTGCAAAGAATGAAAAGAAAACTACGTGCTCAGGAACGGAGTCCTGGCGACACAAGCCTTAACTGAAAGGTGGGTGGGTTCAAAGCCGCCCAGAGCTGCACGTGAGAACCACTCATCGGCTGTTAATTCTGACTCATGGTGACTCTGTAGGACAGAGAACTGCTCTGGAGAGTTTCCAAGGCTGTAATCTTTAGAGAAGCAGACTGCCACATCTTCCTCCCATAGGAGAAAAGACCTGGTGACCTGCTTCCGTAAAGATGACAGCCTAGGAAACCCTCTGGGGCACTGCTACTCTGTCACACGGGGTTGGCATGAGCTGGAGTCGACTCTGTGGTACCCAAGAATAACGACCTGTTCGGGAAGGGCAGACAGTGCTCAGGAGACACCACCTCCCAGGCTGGCAGGAAGGACTCATTAGTCAGTAGCCATTAGTTCAGCAAAGGAGCCAGGGCTGAGGCAAATAAGCTCCTTATTGTTGAGAAGAAAAGGACAAAAGAGAAAGGCTGCCAAGGGCTCAGGACATTGGAAGAAAAAGGAGGACCACAGCAGGGACACAGGGCAGTGGCTCACGCCCCTGGTTCCAGTATCAGGCTGTGCCACCCCAGGGAGCTATCACTTGGTTCAGTCTGAGCTTGGCCACGTCCCCAAGGCCGCCTCAGCCAGTATCCCTGAGAGATTTTTTTGAGCCGGGTTCTACTGTTGTAAATAATTTTGGACTCCCAAAGGTAAAAATAAGTGAAGAGCTGAACTTAAGACACTGCATTTCATTTTCTTTCCCGGCAAGACTCTCATCCTTGACGTAAACGATTACACTCACAGCGTAAGTGGGCTCCATTAAACCTCACAGGTTACCTGTCAGCAGTGGCTGGCTACAGACTCAGACAAACGAGAATCTCCTGATTTGTGGCTATCCAACCACCTAGTGCACACAACAGTGTTTGCCAAGATATTACGTGCAAAATGTTTTCCTTTTAAAAAAAATCAAGAAAACCATATTATGTGGTTGGATGACATAATGGCACATGATTTCAGAAACCCATATAATGGTCAGCATCTTTCTTGCCAAAAAAAATGCCCACAGAATTTTCCTGCCAATGCCATCTTGCCCAAGAAGCCACGTTTTCAGACCAATTAAATTAGTAACGGAGTGAAAAAACGGCGCATATGTAGAGGGCACAGGAAACACACCTCCTTGAGCCACGCACATCTGAAGATGTTTAACTGCGCTGCTGGCAGCAGGGTTTCACCCCCCACTTCCCTTCTCACAGTCTCAGTGGCTAGAGCTGAGATCCCAGGAAGCACTGTCACACCCCCACATGACTCAAAAGCAATGTTCTTGTCATTGTTGTACCATCCAGCCAATTCCACTCCAAGGCAGTACCTTCCCTTTCCCTGCCTCTCCCTTTGTTAACTCAGAGCCTGCATTCCTAGCTGGAGGCCACCTCCCCACCCTTAGGGCTCGGACAGACCACCTTAATGGAAAGGGAACAAGGCAGGCACTCCACTTGTTTCCTCTTTGAATGAGAAACCAGCAGGCTGAGAGGACACAAATTTTAGGCCCAAAGAAAGAACTTCATATCCTGAGACCAGGTGGAGGTCCACGTGGAACACCCAGGTCAGCCGTGAGCCCCGCTGCCTGAACAGCCCCCAGCACCTCGCACCATGCCACTGGGGCAGGGTTCTCGGGGCCCGTTCCCACAAGTGGGAAAGCAGCAACCTCAGGGCTCGTGGTACAGAGGGGGGGGGTCTCTTCCCGTGGCCAGGCCCTAATTTGCCAGGGCCTGGAACTGCACACCTCCAAGGGTCAGCATTCACTGCGGTGTTCATTAGGAGCCCCTGGGTGGTGCAGTTAGCACACAGCCAAAAGGCTGGAGGTCCGAGTCTACCTAGTATCTCAGAAGGAAACTGTGGTGATCCACTTGAGAAAATCGGCCACCCGGTGGAGCAGAGGTGGCTGAGCTGCAGAGGTGAAGGGGGCACTCAGGACCGGCAGCACACAGGTCCATCGTGGTGGGGTGGGCGCAGGAGGGGAAGCCCTACAGCCTGAGGGCCGCTAACAACAGTAGCAGTAATAAGGTGAACGAGGGACTTCGGTTAATAACAATGATCTACCAATACAGCTTCGTCAGTTGTAACAAATGTACCACAGGAAGGCAGTCACTAATAGGAGAGAAGTGAGGCGGACAGGGAAACCCTGTACTTCGTGCTCAATTTTTGTACAAACCTAAAACTGCTCTAAAAAAATTTTTTTTTTCCTCTGAAGTGATGTTGACCATTTCTCAACCATTTCTATGGATCCCCATACCAAACCAGAAACCAAACTCACTGCCATCCAGTTGATTCCGACTCACAGTGACCCCCTTTGGGTTTCTGAGGCAGTAAATCTTTACAGAAGTAGATTGCCCAGTCTTCCTTCTGCAGAGTGGCTGGTGGGTTTGAACCACCAATTCTCCAGTTAGCAGTCAAATGCCTTAGGCACTGCGCCACCTGAGCTCCTTATGGATCCCCACAGACACACAGAAATCTATGACTGGACTGGTAGCCAAACCATGACTTAGAGACATTGATATGAGGAGAAGAATCTAGAAAAAAGATCTAGGATCTTTCTCTTTAGTACTAAATCATGCTAAACCTTTGACTTCCTGGTACTATGTGGTTCATTCTAATAGCTCCCTTCCAAGGGAAATGCAACTCTCCTGATAAGCAAACATTCAGCACATTTACTGAGCACCACTAGACGTAGGCACTCCTCCAGAGTCTAAAAATACACAATGAACAAGGCAGACCATGGCCTACTTCTTACCGTCCCACATCTAGTTAAGGAGTGGTCAAAATAAATACGTAAGCAAATAATTAAAAAAGACAAGTGCTATGAAAAAAGAAAATTTCATAAAAAAATAATCCATTAAAAAATAATTATCATTACAATAGCTCCAAAAAGAATGAAATACTTACATATAAATCTAAAAACATATGCATGATCTACACACTGAAAAATACAAAACATTGATTAAAGAAATCAAAAAAGACCTGAAAAGTGGAGAGACATACCATGTTCATGGATTGGAAGTCTCACTATAGCAAAAATGTCAAGTCTCCACAAACTGATCTGCAGATTTAACACAATCTCAAACAAAATCTCAGCAATATTTTTTTGTAGATAGAAACAAGCCGATTCTAACATTTATACAGAAGTCAAAGAATATAAAATGTCCATGAGAATTTTGAAAAAGAACTAAGTTGGACTACTCTCACTACCAGATCTTAAGAATTGCTATAACGTTACAATAATCAAGACAGTGTGTTATCAGTGAAAGAATGGGCACAGACCTCAGGAACAGAACAGGGTAGAGAAACAGGCACATACCAATATGGCCAACTGGTGTTTGACAAAGGAGGAAAGGCATTCAGTGAGAGATGTTGTTGCTGTGGGCCATCACACCACTTCTGATTCATAGGGATCCTACAGGACAGAGTAGAACTGCCCGATAAGGTTATCTAGGCTGTAATCTTTATGGAACAGGTCGCCAGCTCTTTCTTCCACAGAGCCGCTGGTGAGTTAGAACTACTGACCTTCCAGTTAGCAGCCCAGTGCTTTACCACTGAGCCACAGGGATCCTGTGGAGGAAGGAGAGTCTTCTCAACAAACAGTGTTAAAACAATTATACATCACCTTGCAGAAAAATTGACTCAAAAAAACTTCCATAAATCTAAATGTAAAACTTATCTTTGTGACCTGACATTCGTTCCTAGATAATGATATCAAAAATATAATCAATATAAGAAAAGTAATAAAGAATTGAGTTTTCATCAGACTTGCTCTGCATGTCCCATAGACTGGGATAAAATACATGCAAACCCAATATCCAACAAAAGTCTTATAGCCAAAGTATATAAAGAAAAAAGCACATATGTATACTTATATTAAAAAGTATATAATGAAAAGCCATTTAGGGAAACCATTATGAGACACAGGAGCTCTGGTGGTGTAGTGCCTAAGGCATCTGACAGCTAACCAGAAGGCTGGTGGTTCAAACCCACCAGCCACTCCTCAGAAGGAAGGTTGGGCAATCTACTTCTGTAGTGATATTGCCTCAGAAACCCAAGGAGGGGTCACTATGAGTCGGTCCTGACTCAACGGCAGTGAGTGAGTGAGTGAATATGAGTATAAGATCTACTACACAACTATTACCAAAAAAAAAAAAAATACTGCCATCAAGTCAATTTCAACTCACAGCCACTCTAAAGAACAGAGTAGAACTGCCCCATAGGGCTTCCAAGGCTGTAAATCTTTACAAAAGCTGACTGCCTCATCATTCTCCCAAGCAGCTGCTGGTGGATTTGAACCATCGACCTTTCAGTTAGCACCTGAATGCTTTCACCACAGAGCTCCTTCACACATCTATTAGAATGGCTCAAAAAAAAAAAAAAAAAGACACTACCAAGTGTTAGTGAGGATGTTCCTTAGAAGCGAGAAAGGCCAGACTTCATCTCATATACTTTGGCACCTTTTCAGAAGGGACCAGTCTTTGGAAAAGGATCACAAGCTTGGTAGAGGGGTCAGTGAGAAAGGGGAAGACCTTCAATGAGCTGGATCGACAGAGTGGCTGCCAACAACAGGCTCAAGCACAGCAAAGACTGTAAGGCTGGCCCAGGACTGGGCGGTGCTCCGTTCTGTTGTATACAGAGTTGTATACAGTTGTTTTGTTTTGCATACTCTGTTGTACAGAGTCAGAGCCAACTCGATGGCACGTGACAACAACACAACAACAGGAGGATACAAGGCAACTGCCTCCCCCATGCTGCTGGGGAGACTGTAAACGGTACAGCCACTCTGCAAAAACGGTGTGGAAGTTTCTTACACAGTTAAAACATATAGTTACCATGTGGCTTATTAATCCCACCCCTAGGTATTAACCCTAGTGAAATAAAAAGACTATGTTCACACAAAAACTGTCCATGAATGTTTACAGCAGTTCCATTCACGATCACCAAGACCGGGAAACAACCCAAATATCCTTCAGCAGGCAAATGAATATACAAACTGCGGTACATTCCTAGCATGGAAAATACTCAGCCGTCGTGACAAGGGCTGAACTACTGATAAACACAACAACAGGAAGGAATCGCCAATGCGTTACACTGAGTGAAAGACAGTCTCAAAAGGATTCCACTTACGTGACCTTCTGGAATAGGCACAAGCATGTTGTTGTTGTTGTTATGTGCCGTCGAGTCGGCCCCGACTCATAGCAACCCCTCCCTGGGTTTCTGAGGCAGTATCACTACGAAAGTAGGACTGCCCAACCTTTCTTCCAAGGAGCAGTTGGTGGGTTTGAACCGCCAGCCTTCTGGTGAGCAGTCAAAATGCCTTAGCCACTATGCTACCAGAGCTCCTAGGCATAAGCATAGGGAGAGAGAACAGATCGGGAGTTGTCAAGGGCAAGGTGACTACAAAGGAGCAGAACACAGTTTTGAGGGTTTGATGGAACTGTCTTGTATCCTATTTGTGAGCATGGTTACACAAATATCTATGTCTGTTAAAGTTCACAGAATTGGACACACACAAAAAAAATCTATTTTACTAAGTATGTATGTTAATTTAAAAAGTAGCAAGAACACATGGAGACCACCAACATCCTTGGCATGTGCCCAAACCTCATTAGCTCAAACTTCAGCCAGTTCTATCATGCTCTCTGGAAGAGAATGGTGTGTGTTCCTTTACTAGATGGGTTGTTTTGTTTAATTCAAACTTATGACAAATTCCAAACTGGTTTAACATTTTATTTCTCCCAGATTTAAAATATGTCTGAAGCTTTCATTTTGGCCTTTCAATCACAAAACAAAAATAGTATGAAGAAAGAAAAAGATCAAAGTCCAAAATGGCAACCCAAACCAAATGAGGACACATCTCCTGGTCGGGGCTAAGCAGAGTCTCAGGCTGACGGAGCATGATGCGCCGTCACCCGCTGTGTCTCTGAGCTGTTCACTCTGCTGGGTGTGCACTGGATGTCCAGAAAGTCGTTAAAAGCAATAGTGTGACTACATATCTAAACCAAAAAAAAAAAAAACAAACTCACTGCCATGGAGTTGATTCTGACTCACAGTGACCCAGTTTGGCTTTCCAAAGCAGTAAATCTTTATGGAAGTAGATTGCCCAGTCTTCCTTCCGAGAAGTGGCTGGTAGGTTTGAACTGCCAACCTTCTGGTTAGCAGTCAAATGCCTTAGGCACTATGCCACCAGAGCTCCTAAAATACATATCTACAAACCCCAAAATGATCTGTACTACACCCCAAAATAAGCTCTACAACAGCATGTATCCAAAAAACTAAAACAAAACTCACTGCTATCAAGTTGATTCTGACACCTAGTGACCCCATTGGGTTTCCAAGTCTATAAATCTTTCTGGAAGCAGACTACCTCATCTTTCTTCCACAGAAAAGATGGTGGGTTCGAACCACAGAGCTTTTGGTTAGCAGCCAAATGCCTTAACCACTACACCAC
This sequence comes from Orycteropus afer afer, assembly GCF_000298275.1. NCBI lineage: Eukaryota > Metazoa > Chordata > Mammalia > Tubulidentata > Orycteropodidae > Orycteropus > Orycteropus afer. The sequence goes on from NW_006921654.1 coordinate 3,094,594, forward strand.
AAGCACTCCTTCGAACAGCATGGTAATATCCCATTTTCACACATATCCACACACAGGAACAAAGCCCGGAACAGACACCTAATCATGAATGCATGTCTTCTCTAGCTGACAAGAATAATCTTTTTTCGTCTTCATTTTGCCATACAGTCTGATTTAAAAAATAATAAATAAAATAACAGATACAAATAGTTGATAATCAGAAAATAAGTTATTTCTATTTTGGAAAATAGCACTTGAGTTAAAAATGTGGTATTTATATCACAGGTGAGTTATGGATGACTTACAGCACAAGCTACTTGACATAAAGGAGCTTTGTAAGCCTCACACAGCAGCAGACGCCAGAGACTCTCGACCAGATGCGTGGCTGGAGAATGAAGAATAGAACCATGGGAAGCTTCTTCAGAGAAGCGGCAACCTTGGGAGTCCCAGAATCAAGAGGGGGCAAAGAATCAGGCAGGTGGCCCATGTGGGCAGATGAGGAGGCCTGGGAGCGATGGAGAAGAGGCGCAGCAAACCCCGGGGAGGAACAGAAAAGCTGGAAGAGGTGGGAGGCGAAGGGCAGAGCTGAAGCAAAGGCCTGGATGGAGAAAGGAAGAGTCATTTCGAAGGAAAAGATCAACACGCTCCTCATGCCCTCTAGAGCCAACCGTCCTACTCAGTCCCCCCCACACACATCGTAAAGGAAGTGGTCCCAGGCTGTTCCTTGCACAGGGATGTCATGCCCACTCAGAACACTGAGTGGACAAGTGGGGCAGGCACTTTCCCCAAGGGCTGCCATCACAGGCTGGCAGGCATCTCTAATTTGGCCAAGGTGGAAAAGACCTGTCCAAACAGAGCCCAAAAACCAAATCTACTGCCATCGAGTCAATTCTGACTCACAGCAACCCCCTGGGTTTCCAAGGGGGTAAATCTTTATAGAAGTAGATTGTCCAATCTTCCTTCTGTAGAGTGGCTAATGGGTTTGAACCACCAATGTTCTGGTTAGCAGTCAAATGTCCTGGGCACAGAGCTCCCCTGTGCCACCAGACCTCCTTCCAAAGTGAGACAGGAGTCATCATTTAGGCCAATCAGAGGTTCTCAGAAAGTACCATGAGCAGGTCAGCATCAGAGACAGCAGACAGACCAGTGACGGACATTTGAAATACATAAGCTATTGAATGTATTTATACAATAATATGTACAAATAAGTTTCTATCACAAAACACAACCCTGCCACCCTTAAGCATTACTAAAATGCTCTTTCATGACACCTCTGATCCTCAAGACTTGCTTTTGGGTTATGCTGTCAAGGACAGAAACTACCTAAGTGTAAACACTGCAGAGTCTAAATGCTGTACTGTACTTTTGTGAAGCAACTTAACAGTGAAATAGGATTTGTTCCATGAGGCCTCCTGATACGGCATTCCTTAGGGCTAGAGATAGTATTTCCCACTGCAACAAGTTAGGCGGCAATGTTTTTAACATAACTCCTCCTCACAGACTACTTACTTTAAGACATAGGATTATCCTCAGCCAGTTTTCTCTTCTTGGCAGCAAGTAAGCAGGGAGTTCACATTTTATTCGGAAAATGACCTTCCTCTGGCATAGTTTCCAGCTCCACTCAGGTCCTTGACTGGACTCACTCATGAGGCCTTTCAGGCCAATGGTGGCCAGTCCTTGGCTACCTGAGACACACACGGTGCCATATCCTGTCCTCCGCACCAGGACCCTGTGCCCCACCACCAGTTTTACCCCCACGTTCTCAGACCAAGGCACTCAGTATCCACAAGCCCGTCAGACAAGCCCTACGGGCGGATCCTCCTCCACATCAGGTCCAGCTGGAAGAAGATGAAGCACTCGGTTGGCCTAAGGTTACAGAGGAGCCAGCACGGAGCCAGGTGGAGCCAAGTCCTCTTTCAGATGCAATTAGGTCACATCCAGGTCTGTGAAGCAAGGGCATGGCCTCTTGTGGCCACGGAGCTACAGGCTGCCCTTGACTGCGAAGCTAGAAAGAGAAGCTGAGTACTGCTGGGTAAAGCACCTGACACAGTGAAACCCCCATGACTGGTGAGGTCCGGGTGCGTGGCCCTCCATCAAAAGCCTGGCTTACTAGTGGGTCCTGTAGTAAACCACCACCACTCCCCCGCGCGCGCGCGTGCACACACACACACACACACACGTGTTCCTGGCAACCCAGAGCTGAGCAACACTGACAGGGCGGCCTGGTCCTGGGACCAGGCTACTCAATCTGCCACAAGGCCTCTTAGTGCACACACCCAAACAGGAACTCCTAGAGTGGAGATTGTATCAGGTGGTCTGTACCACCCTCCACTCCCCCAGGTGACAGACTGGAACTGCCCACAGGTGTTTCTAGGCTGACCGCCAGGACACTCTCCCACAGAGCTGCTGGGTGGGTACAAACTGCCAGTCTTCTGGTTAGTAGCTGAGCATTTAAACACTGCACCACCAGGGCGCCTCTACTACCCATCATGTGTAATCACTTGCTTGACAGATGTTCTGAAGATAACTAATGTGCTGAGCAGGGCTGAGAGCTTTTTAATTTCAACATGGGAACTCCCGTCAAGACGAGTCAGCAGGTCACCTGCGTGTCTGTAGCCCATCATTACTTCAGAACTGAAGAGCTCATCTTCTACATACCCCACAGAGAGACACACAAAACGACGCAGGGCCCGCACAATCCTTATTCATTCAAAATAAATCTTTGAAAAATACTGTGTCTAGAAAAAGGAGCTCTGGTGGCTTACTGGTTAAATCTTTCAGTTGCTGACCAAAAGGTGGGCAGTTCAAACCCCCAGCTGCTCTGTGGGAGAAAGATGAGGCAGTTTGCTTTAGTAAAGATATACTAAAAAAAACAACTCACTGCTGTCGGGTTGGAGCCCTAGAAACACTATGGGGCAGTTCTAGCTACTCTGTCCTAAAGAGTGGCTGTGAGTTGGAATTAACTCGATGGCAATGTTTTTTTAATATCTGGAAAATACTTCAAGTTTACATTTTTGCTATTTGGTCTCCAATCTAGTTTAATATCACAGCTAAGCCATGGCTCTAAAATGTGTTTTCCTGGTTAAATAACTAAGAGGTAAACTCCTCCATACAGCATCTTTATGCCAATTAGAAACAGACCTCAGTCTGAGGAGGAGCTTGTCTCGGTGGGAGGAGAGCAGGTAAAACACAGCACCCCCTCTGGGCTGATGACCTGGGCGTAGGCAACCTTTGCTCCCAGTGGCTGCCGCCCAACGCTAGGACACACAGTGGGCAACAGACCACGCAGGCTGGGTCTGTCCTTACCCTCTCAGCAGGACCCACTACACAGTGCCCAACCACACCAAGCAGCCTGACCCAAGAGAGACTTATAGCAGAATGCCAGGGACTGTCTTTGTTCTACTTTGATGAGAACACTGCTGAACTAATTTGGCTAAATCTTGTATTGGACAGGTCTTGATGACCCGTGTGTTAAGTATTAAGGAATTTAACGTAGTAAACAGCTAACATTTAAAGAATGAGGAGGGGGTGGGGAGGCCCAGTTTGTCTTCATTTATATTAATCTGGTTGGAGACAACTGCAGATTTTATATGGCTCATCTTAAAAAAAAAAAAAAAGCTACAGCTGCTGATACTAGACAAACCCCAACACCTCAGAGGGCTAGCTTTCTTGGTTTGAAGGATTAGGATCATGGTTTCATGGGACAACCCAGTCAATTATTTTAAAAGGTTCTGCTCTACCTCTCAGTTTGATAAGGAGTGTCTGGGGTCTTAAAAGCCTTGTGAGCAGCCATCCGAGACACAACAACTGGTCTTTATTCACTTGGAGCCACAAAAGAAGACTGAAAGCCAAGAATCAGAGAAGTAAATGCACTACAGGACTAATGGCCTTCGTGAGCCATGACCGCCTCTCACATGAGACCAGAAGAACTAGATGGTGCCTGACAACCAACACCAAACATCTCAACCAGGAACACAGGAGACAGATCCTGGATACAGGAAAATAATGGAACAGAATTTTAAATGCTGTTGAAAAAGCCCAGACTTACTGAACTCCCCGAGACTATTGCCTTTGGATACTCTTCAGATCTCAAATCGAAACTATCCCCTAAAGTCATCCTTAAGCAAAAGAACAGTGTAGCTCAAAAAAGAAAGAATGTCATCATTAAGAAATGCATTTAAAAAAAAATTATCTGTATGAGACCAAAGGAACAACAGTAACTCTAAAGAATAGATGAGAAGTTTAGAGGACAAAGAGTGTAAATCAACGGGGTGAAAAAACTACAGCAGAAATAATGAGAATGTGGACACAACATGAAAGACGTAACCAAGGTCATTAAACAACACGTGGAAACTGCTGAATGTCAGCATGTTTTGATGTGCATATTTTCATAAAAAATAAATCTACTTTAGTTTTATAGAAATACCATTTGACCCAGCCATCCCATTACTAGGTATATACCCTAAAGAAGTGAGAGCCATGACAAGAACAGATATATGCATGCCCATGTTCATCACAGCACTATTTACAATAGCCTAAACATGGAAACAACCTAGATGTCCATCAACCAAGGAATGGATAACCAAACTATGGTACATACACACAATGGAATACTATGCAACCCTAAAGAATAATGTAGAATCTGCAAAACACACATAACATGGATGAACTTGGAGGACATTATGCTGAGTGAAATAAGTCAATCACAAAAGGACAAATATTATATTAGTCCATTATTGTAAAAGTTAAGGAAAGGTTTATCTATTGATGGAAATTTTCTTTGTTGCATACCAGGGGTGGGAGGGGCAGGGAGGGAACGCTGTTAGATAGATAGAAATAAATATTGATTTGGGTGAAGAGACGAAGGGTGTACCAAATGTGAGTGACCAATATGGCAGCACTGAGGATGAGAAAGACATAGAGAGGTACATGGGAAGTACAGACAACAAATACGAACCCTTTTGCATATACAGTACTGAGTTGTCAGTGAAGGCAAACATGGGTATAAGGTGGGGACCAGGTTTTCTGGTCCAATAGAGCCTGGTGGAATCACTGAGACTATGGCCCCGAGCTGCCCTTCAGGTCTGGAATTGAACCCACAACTGTGGTTTCCAGCCAAACAAAGTACAGGCATGTGAGTTAAACATTTACCTCAAGTAGTCACACGCCCTGGAAAGAACAATCATAGGAGAAGGAAGGGCTGCTTATGCACAGGGAGACAGCTCAAGGCGCAGGAGAGTATGGAGGGATGGACACTGGGAAGAGGTAACTATGGCGAGGAAGTGGGAGGGGAGCTGTTGCATTGTGGTAAACTGTGGTCAATGACATGAGACAAAGTATATGTGAACTGCTGTATGGAAAGTGAATTTGCTCTGTAAATCTTCACCCAAATCAAAACTAAAAAAAATAATAATATAAAAAAAAATATTTGAGTGGAAAATGATGAAACAATGTGAGGAAGGTAACTCATGTCAATGAATTGTTCCTATAGAAATTGTTTGACAGGTGTATATTTTGCTTATGTAGTTTTTCACCAAAAATAAAATATTTTGTTAACCCTGTAAAAAATAAATAAATTTACTTTAGTTTTAAAAAGAAGAAGAAGAAACACACAATGGCACGCCCTCTACAAGCTCCATGAAGCTGGACACAAAGAGGACACCTACTGGTCCTGCTGGGCTTCCCGGATCTCCCAACCTGGCAACTGGTCATTCCTGGTAGGCTTCTCTTATCCAACCAGTTGTGGCCCCCAAGTCCAAGACTAACAGCGGAAGGTTTTTCCAAAGCCTTGAAGGTGCGACATGCTTAGCATCTCCCCAGACCTTACCAAAACCACCTCCATACAACACGACGCCAGTAACATCCTCGTTACCACCTCCACCACTCATTTCAGGACCATGCAAAGACCCGTGTAGATGTTTACCTATAAGAGCCCGTTCCCCCAATTTCAGCTCCTAGACCACACCCTAGAAGGAGCACAGACAAATGTGCTGGCAAATTATCCTGATCTCACTTTACTATCACAGAAATTAAAGAACCCAAAGGCAAATCTGTATCTACCAAAATCTAGGTTGTTTATAATTCAAAGCTGGGGGTTCCCAAGTCAGTTACCTGTCTGCATACATTTACTAGGGCAATTTGCCTGGGGTGGTCAAATACCTGCCCTTTAAACAAACAGTACAGGCAAAGACCTGATTTATCATGTTAGGTACAGTCAAGTCAGTCCGAACTCACAGCAACCCCACGTACAACAGAACAAAGACTGCTGGGTCCTGCACCGTCCTCACAACTGTTGTTATATTTGAGCCCACTGTCACAGCCACTGTGTTCATCCATCTCACTGAGGGTCTCTCTCGTTTTTGCTGACCCTCTACCTTACCAAGTGTGGTGGTTAAGGGTATGTGTCAACTTGGCTGGGCCTGGTTGAGTGGCTGGGCAGCTGGATGTAGTATTCCCCATGATAAGACTGGTAATCAACTCCATGGTGGGATCTACTGTGAGCAGCTGAGTAGCTGCCTCTGGGTATGTGGTCTGCTTCCCATACGTAAGAAACAGCTTTGGGAATGGTCTCTAGCTTATGGCACTCTTGGACTCTGCATGTAGCTGTGTCATTGTTCAGCAGCCTGCCATACTCTGCTGACCTTGGGACTTACAATGCACTTGAATTAATGTCCTGCCATGTAACACCGGGACTGTGCCATTTTATTTGTCGACCTTGGGCTTGTTAGCCTCAGCAGGCAATAGCTGCCTGAGTGAAGATATGGCTCTAGCTCCAGTGGGTCAGGAGCAAGAGGCAGAGCTGAAGCCTAAGGTCAAAGGGCTTTCACACAGCCCCTAGAGCCTGGCACTGTGAACTCAGACTTCTATCCTCCCAAACTGTAAGAGAATCAACTCCTGTTTGTTAAGGTCATCCCATTTGTGGTATATTCTTGTCAGAGCGGCACTAGAGAACCAGAACACCAAGCACAATGTCCTTCTCCAGGAACTGGTCCCTCCTCGTATCTCCACAATATGTGATTTATCATAGTTTGCCTATATCTAGAAAAGTCTCTCTCCCCACAATCATATAAACCAAAAACCAAACCAAACTCACTGCCATTGAGTAGGATCCAACTCTTAGAGACCCCTCCTTTGGGTTTCTGAGGCAGTATCAGTGCCAGTGAAGTAGACTGCCCAATTTTCCTTCTGAGAGTGGCTGGTGGGTTTGAACTGCCAGCCTTCTGGTTAGCAGTCAAATGCCTTAGGCACTACGCCGCCAGAGCTCCACAATCATATAAAGGATAAGAAAGATATTGGAATCCACAGAATATGACTTCACAAACAAAAATCAAACCTTCACGCCTACAGTTGGCAGACAATATTTCTGCAAGTGTATTGGTATTCTTACATTCTGTAAGAATGTCCAGATATATAATAGAACTGACAAGGGACAAGGTTGTAGTCACTTCTTAGCCACAGCCAGCTACCCAGAGGGAGCAAGTAGTTGGACCTGTGGGCTCAGTACCATAGTTGCAGGGGACATCAAGCTTAATTGGCACAACATACTACACAAAAACACTGTTCCACATCCTACTTTGGCAAGTAGTGACTGAGATCTTAAAAGCTTGCAAGTGGCCATCTAGGTGCAACAATGCATCTCTCCTTGTCCAGAGCAAACAAGAATGAAGAAAACCAAAGATGCATGGAAACAATTAGTCCAAGTGACTGGTACACCATGTGATCCTTCTTCTACATGACTAGAAGAACTAGATGGGGCCCGGCTACCACTGTCAACCACTTGGGGGGGGGGGGATTTCTGTAGCAGATCCTGGATAAAGTGGGAGAATAATGTGGAACAAAAGTCAAAATCATTAAAATAAAAAAAAGGGGTGGGCGCACCAGGTTTGCTGGTCTGATAGAGCCTGATGAAACCACTGAGACTATGGCCCCTAGCTGCCCTTCAGGTCTGGAATTGAACCCACTTCTATAGCTTCCAACCAAACAAAAGACAGGCCACTGAGGTGAACATTTACATTAGGGAGATACACTCCTTGGAGGGAACAATCATGGGAGAAAGAAGGGCTGTGTATGCACAGGGAGACAGCTCAGGGGGCAGGAGTGCATGGAGGGAAAGACACAGGGCAGAGGTAACCAGGAAGTGGGAGGGGAGCTGTTCATTGTGGGAAATTCCAGTCAACGTCATGAGACAAAGTATATGTGAGCTGCTGTATGGAAAGTGAATTTGCTCTGTGAACTTTCACCCAAATCACAATTAAAAAATAATAATAATAACCTTCACCCCTACAGCAGCAAGGCATAGGGGAAGCAGCAAGGCCTGAGACTCAGGTCCCAGGGCCACCAACCAGGTGGGCAGTGCTGTTAGGTGCCATCGAGTTATTTCCAACTCACAGTGACCCCATGTGACAGAGCAGAACTGCCCCATAGGGTTTTCTAGGCTGTGATATTTACAGGAGCAGATCACCAGGTCTTTCACTTGTAGAGCTGCTGGGTGGGTTCAAACCACCAACCTTTGGGTTAACGGCCAAATGCTTAACCACTGCACAACCAGGCTCCTTAACCAACTTCAGGAAGATTCCTCACCCACAGAGCAAAGGAGGGGCATGTGTGGATGGCTTCAAGATCTCTTCTAGTCTGGCTTCTCGTTTCCGATTGTTTGGAAGCACCATGAAACTCCACTACTGTTCTCACCTTCTACATGAATTAGCTGTCTTTCTTTTCTACCTGTGTCTAGAACTTGTTCTGAACTCACTAATACGTCAAACTGAACTTGGATGAGCTGCCAAGTGCCTACCAAGTACTGTGAACACTGAATAGGAGAAAGTTGGGGCTCTGCAGGTATTTTATGAACTTATTGCAACAGAATGTAAGTATTCCTCTTTATCCAAATCTATCCAGAAAGCCAGAGTCCAGAGAGTGAGAGGCATGTATAAGGTTAAGTGGCTCAGTTACCCAGTGTTGCTATAACAGAAATACTACGAGTGATAACTTCTTAAGCACAGTCAACCACCCTGATGGAGCGAGTTGTGGAACCTGTGGGCTCGGGACCACAGACATGGGGGACATCAAGTTCAACTGGCATAACATACTACACAAAAACATTATTCTACATCCCACTTTGGTGACTAGTGACTGGGGTCTTAAAAGTTGGCAGTCATCTAGATGCAACAATGGGGTCTCTCCTCGTCCAGAGCCAAGAAGAATGAAGAAAATCAAAGACACATGGAAACAAATACTCCAAGGGACTAGTAGTGGACCATGCGAACCTCACCTATATAACCATGAGACTAGAATAACTAGATGGTACCCAGCTACCACTGTCAACCACTTGGAAAGGGATCAGCATAGGAGACTTTGGATAGAGTGGGAGAACAATGTGGAACAAAATTCAAAGTCGTAAAAAAAGACCAACCTTACTAGTCTGATGGAGCCTGGTGAGACTCCTGAGACTATGGGTCCTCCTAGTTACCCTTCAGGAGCTCTGGTGGCATAGTACCTAAGGCATTTGACTACTAACCAGAAGGCTAGTGGTTCGAACCCACCAGCCACTCATCAGAAGGAAGATTAGGCAATCTACTTCCACAGTGATACCACCTCGGAAACCCAAGGAGAGGTCGCTATAAGTCAGATCCAACTTAATGGCAATGAGTTTTGTTTTGTTTTTTTTTCTAGTTACCATTCAGGTCTGGAACTGAACTCACTCCTGTAGCTTCCAGCCAAACGACAGACTGATATATACAGGGTGAACATTTACATCAGGTAGATACACTCCTTAGAGCAATCAACTGTGGGAAAACAGAAGAGCAGTGTTCCTACAGGGAGATAGCTCAGGGGGCAGGAATGCATAGGAAAGGACACAGGGAAGAGGTAACTACAGGGAGAAAGTGGAAAGAGAGCTGTTACATTGTGGGGAACTGTAGTCAATGTCATGAAACAAAATGTATATTAAGTGCTGTATGGAAAATGAATTTGCTCTGTAAACTTTCACCCAAATCACAATACAAATTTTTTTTAAATACCACAAGTGAGTGGCATTAACAAACAAACATTTATTTTCTCACAGGTTAGGCTGAAGTCTGAGTTCAGGGCACTGACTCCAGGGGAGGGCTTCTTCTCCCTGTGGGCTCCAGAGGAGGCCCTTGTCTCCTTTCAGCTTCCATTCCTAGGTCCCTTGGTGATCAGTGATCGGTGATCGTGTGGGGCGGGTCCTCCCCTCCTATGTGCCTGCTTATCCCCTTCATCTGCTCTTTTATATCTCAAAAGAGACTGATTTCAGACACACCCCACACTAATATTGTTTCATTTACACAACAGAGAAAATCCATTCCCAAATGTGATCCTAACTGCAGATCTAGGGGTCAGGATTTACAACATATATTTCTGGAGATCTACTGCTATAGTTTTACTGCCTCGGAAACCCAAGGAGGGGTCGCTATGAGTCGGGTCCGACTTGACGGCACATAACAATAACAACAACATTTTTGGAGGATGCAATTCAGTCCACAACAGTAAGCTAGTTTATAATCAAAGGCTTCATGGTCATCAGTCAAAGCAGAGAAAACCCAATGAGTACGATCACGGCAGGGTCAGCGGCAAGGGGGGCACGGAGAAGAAGGTGTGAAAGGAACAGATCTGTGCTTCACCCCAGTCCACTCACTACCAGGGACTGTCCTGGCTGGACAAAGGGCAGCATGGCCTTGCGGCCATGGCATCCATAGGGAAAGGAAGAAGCGTCCAGTCAGGCTGAGGCCACAGGCTTACGTGGAGAACCAGACGTGAGTGACGGGCCAGAAGGTAGCCAGATAAGGGGAGACTCAGCCAAGCCACGTGTACTTAAAATTTTCTAATTACTGTATCAAAAAAGAAACAGATTATACAATAATATATATAATTATATGTGTGTGTGTATATATATATATATAATATTTATATAATTAACAGATTTTAACAGTCTAGTTTATTTAATCCAATGTAACCAAAATATTATTTCAACATGTAATCAACATAAAAATTATTATTGAGGTATTTTACATTCTGCTTTTCTATTACATCTCTGAAACTCGGTGTGGATTTCACACTTACATCTCAATGTGCATTAGCCATTTCAGGGGCGCAATGACCACATGGGGCCAGGGGCTCCTGGACAGTATGGATCTAAAGATTCCCCACTGCTTTCAGAAAATCCAAGTTCAAAAGCCAAACAACCTAGGCCCTTCCCCATTTGGGTTCCCCTTGTCCCTTCCCACACACTCCACGTTCCTCTAAGCACTTGCCCTTCCTGTCCGTGTCTTGGCCTGGCTCACGGTTCCTGATTTACCTCCTAACCCCTCTGGGCCAGCCTCTGACCCCCAGCACCTATCCCCCTTCTCCTTCCCCACCCCACATCCACCCATCCACCACCCCTCATTCCAGGTACTGGCCATTCACCAACTCATATGAATGTGTCCATTTCACACAAGGCCACAGTGCTTCCCTGACAGGCCCACTGTCCCCAGGGCTATTAGAGCACCTGGCTCAGGGGGTCCTAAAGGTTTGTACACCTTGTCTACCCCTCACCTGCAAGCGGAGTGGGAACTCCTTGGGGCAAGAATTTTGGTCTTCTTTATTTCTAACAGCCTAGGGACTCACACACATATAAAGTACAAATTCTAAAACCAAAAAGGGGGCTGGGGAATATGTTAGAATTTTCACCAGCATCCTGCTACTATCTCTGATCTTGATCCAACTATAAAGTTATTTAGCCAACTCTTCCCACCCACCTCCCTTTTTCTATTGTGATTTGGGTGAAAATTTACAAATTCACTTTCCATACAGCAGTTCACATACACTTTGTCTCATGACATTGACTACAATTTACCCCAATGTAACAGCTCCCCTCCCACTTCCTCCCCATAGTTTCCTCTTCCCTGTGTCCATCCCTCCATGCACTCCTGCCCCCTGAGCTGTCTCCCTGCGCATAAACAGCCCTTCTTTCTCCCATGATTGTTCTCTCCAAGGAGTATATTTACCTCAGGTAAATGTTCAGCTCATATGTCTGCCTTTTGCTTGGCTGGAAGCCACAGGTATAGGTTCAATTCCAGACCTGAAGGGTAGCCAGGGGCCATAGTCTTAATGGTTCCACCAGGCTCTATCAGACCAGCAAACCTGGTCCCCCTTTTTTTGCCAAATGATTTTGAGTTTTGTTCGACATTGTTCTCCCTCGCTGTCCAGGATCTCCTACAGAGATTCCCCCTCCAAGTGTTTGACAGTGGTAGCTGGGAACCATCTAGTTCCTCTGGTCTCATAGTCATACAGGTTTTGGATTGCATGGTGTACCAGTCGCTAGAACTAATTGTTTCCATGAATCTTTGGTTTTCTTCATTCTTCTTTGCTCTGGATGAGGAGAGACCCATCGTTGCATCTAGATGGCTGCTTGCAAGCTTTTAAGATCCCAGTTGCTACTTGCCAAAGTAGGAGATGGAACAATGTTTTACGTAACATGTTATGCCAATTGAGCTTGATATTCCCTGCAACTATGGTCCCAAGCCCACAGGTTCAACTACTCGTTCTCTCTGCGTAGCTGGCTGTGATCAAGAAGTGACTATAACCTTGTCCCTTGTCAGCTCTACTATACCCCTGGGAATTCTTACAGATCATACAAATACATTTATAGGGCCATAATGAATAGGGTTTGCCAACCCTATACATGGTCTTGGGTACACTCCCCGCTATACAGACATACCTAGTAGTTCAGTCTGTCCACCCATCTATCCACCCGTATACCCATGTTTGCCTTCACTGACCATGTGTTGCATAGTATTCCATTGTGTGTGTGTGTACCATAGTTTGGTTATCCACTCCTCAGTTGATGGACACCTAGGTTGTTTCCATCTTTTGGCTATTGTAAATAGTGCTGCGATGAACATGGGTGTGCATATGTCTGTTCCTGTCAGGACTCTCCCTTCTTTAAGATATATACCTAGCAATGGAATTGCTGGGTGAAATGGTATTTCTAGTTCCAACTTTTCAGGGAATCGCCATACTGCTTTCCACACTGGTTGTACCATTTTACAGTCCCACCAGCAGTGTATGAAAGTCCCAATCTCTCCACATCCTCACCAGCATTTGTTATTTTGTGTCTTGCTGAACTTTTATTTAGCCAACTCTTAATGTCAAATTACAGTGTTCCCTCAGTATCTTCAGGAGATTGATTCCAGGACCCTCCACGGATACCAACAGCCATGGATGCTCAAAGTCCCTTATATAAAATGGTGTTGTATTTGCATATAACCTACACACATCCTCCCCTACACTTTAAACCTTCTCTAGATTACCTATAATACCGAACGCAAAGTAAATGCTAGTGAATAGCACTTTCTGCTTCCTCTTAACCTTTCGGGAATTGCTTTGACCACTTAACTGCTCCCCTCCCCAATATTTTCGACCCTCCTTTGGTTGAATCCACACATGAGAAACCCACCGATAGGTAAGGTGGACGGACTATACACACATTTATAGGGTTTGGGCAGAAGACGGTTGAGAAAAAGTACACAAGCTAGAGATTCGAGTCTCGCAGCTCCAGCCATTGCTCCTGGCATAAAAATCTCCTAGCCTTCAACTGTTTTTCATAGCTCTGCTGGAATAAACGGGAAACCACAAAAATGAAGGCTTCTACTGCACCAGTCATCAAATCACAGTAGCAATAAAGTACCCATCCAGAACACTCCACATTGAATTAAACTCTGGGCATTTTAAGTGTTTGTTAACCCATGTAACTCTCTAATGTAACCAGTCATTTGAAATCTGGGGGGACAAAATTTGGATCTCAGGATTTCCTCCAGCCCTCTCCGGCCTTCACTGAGCATCGGCGACCTCCCTTCTCAGGCCCCGTGCAACTGCTCTTCTTTTATTTTAATCAGAGAACTTTATAAAAACAAGCACTATAACCCTCAGTCTCAAGCCCAGGCGGGGCTGTTCCTTCCACATGTGAAGTGTGTGTTCTAAGGGTCCACTGAAGCTACTGCTTGGCTGGTCACGAGTGACCCTTTCTCTGGACAAGTTAATCAGAAAGCAGATTTCAGTAATAATTACAGAATCTCTGGTTTTCATTTTACACTTTTCTAAGTGAAAACTTGGCAAAGTCTCTCATGGTTTTCCCTCCTTTTACAAAAATCGGTCTCTTAAGCAAAAGCTTCTGTGTCCTCGTAGCAGTAGATATCCTTTTAAAACTTCAAGTTAAAAAAAGGAAAAGTAATTACAATGGCATTTTGTTTCCATGCTTTCTTCCCAATATTTTCCACTTAAAACACAGTCCAGAAACACAGTCCAGAAGTTCCCAAGCACCCTATTCAAAGACCTTAAATAAATACAATTGGTTTGTGTAAAACCCAATGCTACTGGGTCGATTCCGACTCACAGCGACTCTACCGAGCAGCACTGCCTCATAGGCTTTCCAAGGCTGTAGCTCTGGTAGCATAGTGGCTAAGGCACTTGACTGCTAACCAGAAGGCTGGCAGTTCAAACCGACCAGCCACTCCTTGGAAGGAAGATGGGGCAATCTACTTCCGTAGTGATACTGCCTGGGAAACCCAAAGAGGGGTCGCTATGAGTTGGGTCTGACTCGAGGGCACATAACAACAACAACAATCTTTACAGAATCTGACTGCCACACACCCCCGTTCCCCCACAAAGCTCCTGGTAGGTTTGAACCACTGACTTTTCTGCTAGCAGCCAAGCCCCTAACCAATCTGCCACCAGGGCTCCTTTGTTTATATACAAATGAATGTAAAAATACATATTATTTTTCCTATAAGGATCCCCATGTTTTCAAATAATTGGCCTTACAAATTGTATTCAGTAATAATCCATGACTTTTCCCTTCATTGATTAAAAAGTATGCAGTCAACAAATTCAACCTTGTTTATTCAGTGCTAGGCACTGGCTCAGACACTGGAAGTAAAGCTGTAAAACTTAAACACAAAGCCACTGCTCTCAGGGAAGGGGGATTTTAGTTGGGTGGTAAATGCTACAGAAGGGGAAAAAAAAGCAGGGTGAGAGTGGGGACAGGAGAGTGTCCTCTTCCAGACAGGGTGGTCGGGGAAGGTCTCTGTGATGAGACAACTTTTGAAGAGCCACGTGGGTATTCTGGGGGCAGCGGCAGGGGGACTTGTGGCGCCCCATGTGCCGCACAGAACTGTGCTCCATAGGGTTTCAAGGCTGTGACCTCTCAGAGCAGATGGCCAGGCCTTTCTTCCGAGGCCAGGTTTGAACCGTCAACCTTTGGGTTAGTAGTCACACACTTAACCATTTACACCACACAGAGGGTCAGCATGAGTCGGAATCAGCTCAAAGGCTTTGCTTTGCTGTTGTTGTTAACAGGGGGACGGAGGGAGGCGTAAATCTGAAGCACAGAAACCAGGAGGCTGCCAGCTGAAATGCTGAGTGACACTTCTGATCCGTGCAATTACATAGGCACTGGGATGAGGGCTGGGCTCCCCTTAAGTAAGAATTCTTCGCACAAAATTCCTCCTCATCAAATGCAACTGTTTAAAATAAGATTGTTGTTGTGAGCTGTCGAATCAAGTTTTGACTTACAGCAACCCCATATGACAGGGTAGATCACTCCACAGGGTTTTCTTGGCTGTAATCTTTACGGGAGCAGATGGTCAGGTTTTTTTCCTGCAGAGCCACTGTGTGGGTTCAAACCAGCAACCCTTCGGCTCTTAACCACTGTGCCGCCAGGGCTCCAGACTTTAGGTCATAAACAGTCCTGAACAAAGGCAATGGCAGAAGGTCAATCTGGCATGGGAGGGCCTCGAGGAAGGGGCATGAAACAAGAGCCCCCTGCTGGGTCCTTTCCAACTGAAAAGCCAATGCTGCTCCAGGCACTTCTGAGCCCCTCATTCACTGGAAGGGGCAGGCCTGTCAGGTGAGGGGCAGGACACCCCAGCACAGCATGCCTCCCACAGAGAAATCCCGACCCTTGTACATCGCTTGAGTATTAAAATCACCCATAAGCTCACTGGGTTGCCCGAGATCACCAAAATGTCTTTAGTCTCAAGATCTCCTGCACTGCCATGTGCAACTCAAAAACCCCATGTTCAAAATGCACACAATGAAACCAGACTGCCTGGGTTCGAATCCCTGCTCCGCAGCCCACTAGCCATGTGACCTTGAACCAAATCACAACTTTCATGCGGCAATTTGCTCATCCGTAAGATGAGGATGACACTAAATGACACCTGTTCTACATCCGTAGAGATACCACCTCGGAAACCCAAGAAGGGGTCACTATGAGTTGGAATCGACTCGATGGCAGTGAGTTTTTTTTAATTATTACTATATAACAAGCTCTGGTGGCACAGTGCCTAAGGCATTAGACTGCTAACCAGAAGGTCAGTGGTTCAAACCCACCAGCCACCCTGCAGAAGGAAGACGGGGCGACCTACCTCCATAAAGATTTACAGCCTCGGAAACCCAAGAAGCCCTGGTGGCACAGTGGTTAAAGTGCTCAGCTGCTAACTGAAAGGTCAGCAGTTTAAACCCACCAGCTGCTCTGCGGGAGATGAACATGGCAGTCTGCTCTGTAAAACCAAAAGAAAACCAAACTCACTGTCATCGAGTTGCTTCCAACTCATAGAGACCCCTCGGGTTTCTGAGGTGGCATCTCTACAGACTGTCAAGTTGATTCAAACTCCATAAAGATTGTGTTGTTGTTGTTATGTACCGTCGAGTTGGACCTGACTCATAGTGACCCCTCCTTGGGTTTCCAAGGCAGTATCACTATGCAAGTAGATTGCCTCATCTTCCTTCCACGTAGAAGGGTTTGGACCGCCAGCCTTCTGGTTAGCAGTCAAGTGCCTTAGGCACTACGCTACCAGAGCTCCCCCATAAGATTACAACCTTTGGAAACCCTATGGAGCAGTTCTACCCTGTTCTATAGGGTTGCTAGGAGTCAGCTATTGGGTTTCCAATTTGACCACCATTGGGTTTCCAAGGCTGTAAATATTTATGGAAGCAGACTGCCTCATCTTTCCCAAGGAGGGGCTGGTGGTCTTGAACCACTGACCTTTGGGTTGACAGCCAAATGCCTTAACCACTACACTACCAGAGCTCCTTGGGATACTGCCTAGGAGTCTGAATTTCTACCAAGCTTTCACGTGATAGTGAAGCTGCTGGTCTATAGACACACTTTGAATAGCACGGTCTACAGATTGGAATAAGCCACAAACCACACACACACACGCAAAGTCTTTATAAAAACTCAACTTTCTTCGCAAAAACCACGGAAGTAGAGCTCATTATATTTTTGATGGGATTCTGAGCTTTGTAACATCTTGTTACTGTTAGTTGCCGTCAAGTCAATTCCGACTCATGGCGACCCTGTGTGTGCAGAGAACTGCTCCAAAGGGCTCTCAGGGCTGTGACCTTTCAGAGCGAAATCCCCAGGTCTGTCTTCTGACACACCTCTGGGTGGGTTTGACCCACTAACCTTTCCATTAGTAGTCAATTGCTTAACCGTTTGGGCCACACAGGGACTCCTTATAACATCTTAGAAGTACCCTTATAACGACTTGTCTTTTTCAGTTCAAATGTAGAATCTAATTCTTGGACTTTTGTGAGGGGCTTTCCTCCTAAGCCCCCTAATTTTTATCAAGGGTGACAGGCCCAAGTACACGGAAGATGGCTGCAAGTCGCCACACCCTCCAATATGGTCTTTCTTCTTCACTCTCCTGTGAGAAGCCTTGCGCTTTTCAAATTCTAGAGGTTACACAACTAGAGTTAGGTGAGATCTAAGGACAAGGCCCAAAAGTTCTTCAGATGAAAAAGTAAAACTCTACAACAAAATAGCACCTCCCCAAACCCAACTACCGCCACCAAGTCAATTCCAACTTACGGAAACCCTATAGGACAGAGTACTGCCCTACGGGCAGCTGGTGGGTTCGAACCACCTATCTTTTGGTTAGCAGCCAAACTCTTAATCACCTCCCCAGCAGAGCTCCTACCTAACCAAAAAGCAATGATAAATGCCATCCCTGACCTTAGAAGACAAAGTCCCAGCAATGAGGCCATAATGAACATTTCATGCAAACCACTGTATTTTAACTTTCACCAGATCCTTGGAGTGATAAGTTACTTCAAGTTTGCCAAGGGCAAGTTCTATTTACTTTCAAAGGCCCAAGGAGTAAATAAGGCAAGGTCCTTAACACAGAGTTCCCACTCTCCTTTCTGATCTATTTCAGATTCTCTATACTGTGTCTCGCTGCCTCTTTTAAAAACATACCTTCCCCCTCCACTCTTTTTGCTAGCAGCAATGCCTACCTAGGGAACCGATGCATCTTTGATGCATCTTTGAGAGCATTCCAGTTTACCAGATAAGGTCAGTTTAAAATTCTAGAGACATAACCTGTTCAATTTGTCTTTCCTTAGAGTCCTTCAAAAATACCTTCCGGCAATAAGACTTTCACCCAGGAGAGAGATAAAACAGTCTATGATTCTCCAATTTACAAACACTGAGAGCTTTATTTAAAGGGTGTCGACACATTATATTATTCCCAAGGAATGTTTGTCTGTGCACTCGAGTAAGCAGGAGACTGAGGGCCGGAAGAAACAAATGCAAATGGTTTTGCAGCTCCATGCAAATGATTTTTCTGACTGAGAAGTCCAAAGTTTTGCTGAAGGGCCACAGAGGAAGGCCCATCTGTGACACCAGGGACACACTGTTTTCTGGGCTGGATCACGCTCTGTCCACAACAGAGCTAAACAACTGCTCACAGAGGCCTGTTACAAAACCATAAGACAAGGGCAGAGCCCACAGCCCTGAACATCCTGAAAGCTAAAAATAAGGATCCTCAGAAATAAACTCCACTGTGGACAAGTCCAACAGAAAGTTCTCTGTTCATGTTACCTCCAACACTGGCTGCCCTCCCAGAGTGATTTAACTCTGGGTACCAACTGGGCAGTGCCAGCCACTCAGCTGGGGTAGAGAACTCAGGG
The DNA here is from genome assembly GCF_000298275.1 of Orycteropus afer afer. NCBI lineage: Eukaryota > Metazoa > Chordata > Mammalia > Tubulidentata > Orycteropodidae > Orycteropus > Orycteropus afer. Next base: position 3,113,545 of record NW_006921654.1, read on the forward strand.
ATGCTCCTTCCGTCTTCTCCGTTAATTAGGAGGAATCAAAATTCTGCAGTATAAACAGGAGACTTTAGGGGAACATCTGGGCTTCCCTAGTGTATACAGGGCTCCATTCAACAAATACTGATGGGATGGCTACCATCTGCATAGCAATGGCTGGGCGCTGGTAAGAAAACCAAGCCACCAAAGTCCCCAGCAGTGGAGGCAGACACAGACAAGGGCAGTACAGGTGATGGCTGTGTGGTCCCAAAACCTGCCACAAACTGTTGGGATCAGTAGTACCCAGGGGACACATGACCCTGCGCCACGCTCCGCGCACTACCACGCCCAATATGGACAGGTAGGCCCTAGGGGATGTGTTCTCCAAGTAGGAGGTTCATATCTGGGGCTCAGGGACCTGAGCACCCTGACTCGAGCCGAGGGTGGAGTCCCCAGCGCAAGTAGGAGGGCGACCCCGGGACCCCGCGAAGGAGAGGGGGTGGGAGGAGCGGAGGTCTGGCCGCGGGAAGCGGGGGGCGCCGCAGACGCCAGCGGAGCTGAGTCCCCGAAGCTGGAGCTGGGAGGAAAGGCGCGCGGCTAGGCCGCTGCCCGACACCTGGGGCCCCGCCCGGCACCTACCACTTGGGCGACCTTGAGGCGGCCGAGCGCGCCGCGCAGGTAGTAGGGGTCGCAGCGCAGGCCAGCCAGCCCGCGACGCTGGCTCACCGGCTCGGTGGTGGGCTGGTACGGGCTGCTGGCGCCCGAGATCATGGAGGTGCTCGAGGCCTCGCCCTCGAAGCCGTCCAGCTCCTCGCCGCCCCGCATGCTGCCGCCCGGCCCGGGCCGCCTGGCGCGGCCGGC
>NW_006921654.1:3114907-3116730 GCF_000298275.1 Orycteropus afer afer
AGGTAGCATAGAGCTGCCTTCTCAGAGTGTTATCTCAGTTTCTCCCTGGAGAAGGTGGCGTCCTCTGCAGGTAGGCTGGGGCACTGCCATGCCACCCGCATGCAGCGAAGAGAGCGTTGCCTGCGGTGGGCCTGACTTGCTTGGACTGTTTGACAGAAGAGGTAAATGTCTGGGTTCCCACACTGGGCGCCTTTCAGCAGACCAGTCTGGGAGGCAAGGGTGAGGAGTCAGGGTGAGTGGGGTCGTTTAGTACAGGGTGTGCAGGTCAGGCACTCGGTAAATATTTGTGAATAACGCCCCAAGAAAGTTCTGGATCCACCAGCATGACCAGGAAAGAGTTTCCTCTCAGCTGTAAAGGTTTTGCTGTCTCTATCCCTAAAGTGATAAAAAGCAAAGATGTCACCTTGAGGACTAAGGTGTGCCTAACCCAAGCCATGGGATTTTCAATCCCCTCAGATGCTTGTGAAAGCTGGACAATGAATAGGGAAGCCCGCAGAAGAACTGATGCCTTTGAATTATGGGGTTGGCAAAGAATATGAAATACAGCATGGACTACCTGAAGAATGAACAAATCTGTCTTGGAAGAAGTACAGACAGAAGGCTCCTTAGAGGTGGGAATGCTGACTCTTCCTCTCACATACCTTAGACAGTTATCAGGAGGGACCAGTCTCTGGAGAATCACAACATGCTTGGTAAAGTTGAGGGTCAGCAAAAAGAGGAAGACCCTTAACGAGATAGATGGACACAGTGGCTACAACAACAGGCTGAAACAGCAGTAATAGTGAGGCGGGCGTAGGACCGGGCAGTGTTTCATTCTTGTGCATGGATGGGGTCGCTATGAGTCGGAACCAACTCGACAGCGCCTAACAACATTTAAGCATCAAGTCAGGTTAAACACAGATTTTGCACTGAAGAGCACTAATTAGAGACCAATTTGCAATTCAGGTGTAAAGACCTAATTTTAAGCCTAAGTGAAACACTGACTTTCTAAGAATTGGCACAGTGTTGGTGAACCCTTCCATACCACACATACTTGAGACACTGAGCAAGGCAACCGAACGTTTTTATTACTCCCATTTTACAGAAGAGGGGATGAAGCCTCCAGAGCAAAAATGGCTTCTCTGAGATCACATGACTAGTTGGTGAGCAGAGCTCAGGTGCCAACTATTTTCACTGTACCGTGTTGCCTGATTCAGATGGGCTGGTGAACCCCATGCTGAGAGGCAGTGCCCACCACTCATGTGGAAATTTCAGTGTAAGCAGTGTCTCATCTTTTGGTGATCAAAGACAGAAAAAACAATAACTGTAGTCCTGTGTCCTACCGAGAAATTTATTGTCTGTGTACTCAGTGCCAAGCAATATGTTAGGAACTGGGTAGGGACTGCCAGTAAAAGGTGACAGGCTGAATGGTTGAGTGTAGGCTCTGGCCTCTGCTCTCTCCCAAAACCCCAGTAAAATGGCAGTTAAAGGGATTTATCTTTTGAAGGGCATGGAACCACAGGGATAAACAGGAAAAGAAACAGTGAGAGCAAAATGTTGAAAGCTGGACAGCAAACAGGTAAGCGCTAACTAACGGGGCCAGTGGTGGTTCGGTGGTAGAATTCTCACCTTCCCAGCCAGCACGCTTCCTGCACAGACACTGCCTCTCTGTCACAGAGGCGTGTGTTGCTGTAATATAATAATATAATGTTGAAAGGGTTTCCAGCTAAGAGACCAAAAGCAAAAGGACCAAACCCACAGCATTCAATTCCGACTCACAGCGACCCCCATTGGGTTTCCAAGGTAATAAATCTTTCAGAAGTAGATTGCTCCATCTTCCTTCC
>NW_006921654.1:3117385-3126142 GCF_000298275.1 Orycteropus afer afer
ACACAGGGAAGAGGTAACTATGGGGAGGAAGTGGGAGGGGAGCTGTTGCATTGTGGTAAACTGTGGTCAATGTCATGAGACAAAGTATATGTGAACCACTGTATGGAAAGTAAATTTGCTCTGTAAACCTTCACCCAAATCACAATAATAATAATAATAATAAAAAGACAGACCAGGAAGACCTATTTCCCAAAATCAGCCAATGAAAACCCATGGGTCACAAGGGTCTGATCCCCACCAGTCACAGGGTGACACAGGACCAGGCCGCATTTGTTCTGTTGTACATGGAGTTCCATCACTTGGGGGCCAACTTGATGCCACCCAACAGCAAAGTGGCAGATCCAAGAAAGCAGACCCCTACGCTGGCAGATTGAATACACAGATGACAGAGGAACACACTCAGGAATGAATGGGCAGAACCAAGGATGTCCAGGAGTGGCAGTGAGGGCAAGAATTAAAAAAAAGAGAGGATTGATTGAAAGTCTGTTTCAGAAGCAGTAAGATCCCATGGAGCTCCTTCCGTGTGCAGAGGGCTAGAGACAAGCAAAAGGCGGGGGCTTTGAAGAGGCTGGAGTGCAGAATTCAAGGAGAGGAGGGCTGGCAGGACCTAAGCTGAAGAGGGAGGCTGAGGCCAGTGCCTGTAGGGCCCCGTGGGCCTGGTTAGAGAGTGGGCTCTGCATGGAATGCAGGAAGCAGGAGAGTAGCCGGTCGGGCCTGCTGTTCCGATGCTCTCTGGCGTCAGTGGATTGAGCGGAACCAAGGTTGAAGGCTCCCTTCCAGTACTTCATGCTCCCCGTTCTGGACACTAGCCTAAGCTTATATTTGCTTCCAGGAATAGACACAAAAGTTTTTCCTTCAGGTTTTTTCAACAGAGGTTCACAGCCTTTTAAAGTATATTGTTAGGAATCCCACATGGGCCCTTAAAAAGTAGAGAAAACCTGGCATTATGGTGACTTCCTCAGTGTTAATACATCATGAGGCCATGGCTGTAGCTGTCTCCGAGGCACTATGTGTGCTGAGGACAAAGTGGGGGTGATAAATGATAGTGAGAAACAGGCAGCCCACGTAGGTGCCAGGGTCCAGGGTCTGGTCCACCTGTCCAGGGCTGACTTAGGCAACCAGACTCATAAGAGACTGATGAATAAACCAGATGCTACTTTCATTGCTGCCGGAGGGTAGCGTACCAACAACCAGGATTGGTTGACTCATCTCAGTCCCTGACCCCAACAGAAGAGCGCTGCTTAGGGCAGCCTGTGCTGCAGAGGGTACTCGATGCAGACATGCTTGGACCTCAGGACCCTTGGGTTCCTGTCCAGGGTCTCTCACAACAGGGCATTGACAAATTCTCGATCATTGCCCCTCTTCTCTGCCCTCTTGGCTGGTCAGTGCCTCTATCTGTCCTGCAAACCATGCTCAGGTTAAAGATTTCTCACAAACCAAAAACCCAATTGCCTTCCAGTCAGTTTTAGTTCATGGCAATTCCATGTGTTTCAGAGTGGACCTGTGCTCCACAGGGTTTTCAATGGATGACTTTTGGGAGCGGACTGACAGGCCTTTCTTCCAAGGTTCCTCAGGGTGGATTCAAACCAGCAGCCTTTCCGTTAGTAGCAAACGCTTGAGCATTTGTGTCAGTCAGGGACTCCTACAAATCCCTTCTGTAGAGGCTGTTCCCCAGAATGGAGTCCTGAGTGGTGCACAGGGGTAACATGCTCACTGCTAACTGAACACTGGAGACTGGGGCCCATCCAGAGGGCCTTGGAAGGCCTGCCAGTCTACCTCCAAAAAATTACCCTTTGAAAACTCTATGGAGTCTCTCCCTATTTGGAGCAAAGAAGAGTGAAGAAAATCAAAGATGCACGGAAACAGGCCAAAGGACTAATGGACCACATGAACACCAGCCTCCGTGACCTTCAGAGCAGAAGAACGAGATGGTGACCACTCTGAAAAGATCGTGGATAGAGTGAGGGGAAAATTTAGAACAAAACTCAAAATAATAAAATGAGACCAGGTTTACTGGTCTGATAGAGACTCACAGAGCCCCTAAGACTATGGCCCTTAGACACCCTTCAAACCTAGACTAGAACACGCTCCTGTGGTTCAACTTACAGCCTAATGATAGACCTGGAAGGTGAACAGTAACATCAAGGCGATACACATCCTTAGAACAATCAACCATACAAGATCAAAAGGGCAGTATTTGCCCAGGAATAAAGCTCAGAAGGCAGGAAGGGATGGGAAAGAAGGAAAAAATGGAAACGGTAAACACAGGGAGCAAGTAGGAAGAGTGCTCTTACATTGTGGGGACTGCAATCATTGTCACAAAACAAAATGTGTTGAATTGTTGAATGGAACACCAATTTTCTCTGTCAACTTTCACCCAATCACAATAAAAAGTTTAAAAAACCCTACATAGCAAAGTTCTGCTCTGACACACATGTAATCATGAGTTAGAACTGACCAGATGACGTCTGGGTGATTCAGTCCCCAGATCTCCAGTTCACCTGGATCGAGCTCGGCCTTCTCCCAAGTCTAACCTACTACTTCTCATAAATTTAGCAATGATCAGGAACCCTAGTGACTTCAACCCCAAACAGAAATATACAGTGCTAAGTAGAAGATTTCAAGCATAAAGTATGTAGTGGGAAGATGGATTAAGCTTATCATCACAGTTTTCAATATTAAGCATGAGCCAAACACCCAAGAACGTTTTAATATTTAATGCTTCAAGACTAACAACCTGGTTTGCAATGCTTGTCTAAATGATTCTCCTGTTGTTGTTGGTGTTATGTGCCATCGAGTCGGCCCCGACTTGTAGCGACCCCTCCTTGGGTTTCCGAGGCAGTATCACTATGGAAGTAGGATTGCCCAACCTTCCTTCCGAGGAGTGGCTGGTGGGTTTGATTCTCCTAGAAGACCTTTTAAAGAAAGTGATGGTTTTTGGCTGCCTTGCAGTTGACTTTCAGCTCATAGCGACCCCCTGAGGGGCACCAGTGTAAATTCCTTGTGACTGAAGGATTAGACTCAAAGATCTAAAAACAAACCAACAAAAACACCCATTTTTGTGTTTGGAAGAAGTTGCAGCCCCTTCCGCCTGCAGTGGACACTGAGCAAACGCTCGCCAGTGCTCTCACATGACTGCAGGGAAGGGCCAGCCCTGGGCGAATTCCAAGCGGGAGCGGTTCAGGGGTTAGAATTAGCTGCTGCTTTGAAAGAACTTGTCCCTTCAGCCAGAAAAATGCTCTCCAAGTCTCCTCTAAAAATAGTGCTCGCTGGGATTTTCCAGTTTAACATTCCTTTGGTCCCTAAGCCCAAGGACAATCCCATCCAGTCCACGCCCCTTACTGGAGCCTGCGGTGCAATCCTGTCCTCAGTGGGGCCCGCTTGTGGTTCCCATCACCTCCAAACCCCGCTGGCTCTTGACGATCCAGGGAGGCTTCAAATCATTTGTCCAGCTAGCTGCCCGGCTTCTCCCAGCTGCCCTCACCTTCCTGCCCTTCCCAGGACGGGAAGGGGGATGGCTTGCTGGGGAAGCCGGCTGGAAGTGTGGCCACAAGGGAGCATGGAGACTGCCTTCACTAACTTCCAGATCTGGGTGTGCATGCCAGGCCGGGAGCTCACTAAACCAGCTGTGTGAGCCTTAGGGAACCGCTGAGTAACCAAGAGGCAGCATACATCATACTTCCATGTATCACACACACCAGCACGCCCACGTGCGTGCCAGGCCCTGGCCCACGTGCTTAGGCCCTGGGGGCTCTCACAAAAGAACTGTTGTGGGAGTAACAGGAAGCATCATGGAAATGCTTGTTATCATGTGCCCAGCATCCACTCTGCTTCTAAGGACAGTACCCTCACCTTGTTCTGGGGGCCACTCCACTTCCCTCCAACACCCACCTCCCTGAACAATGGGTTGGTATAAGAGTAGGCATTTGACCCAAGAAATCATGATTCCCTTCGGCCCTGATGATTGGCTCAGGGTGGGCATGAAAACCCTACTCTGGAGTTCATGTTTCCTCTCTGTCTGTCTGTCTGTCTCTTTCTCTCCCTCTCTCCTGCAAGGATTCTCATGCTTTAATATGCATATGAATCACTCCGGGGCGGATTCCCAGGACCTCCTCCCAAGAGTCTGATGCTTAAGCCAAAGCTGGGGAACAGCAAGGAATCTACTGTCCTAAGTATCAACAGGACTACAAGGCCAGGATGATTGCCAGAGGCAAAGGAGGGCAAGGAAAGGTTCACAGGGCTAAACTGGGTTTTGAAGGCTGAGTAGGAGTTCCTTTCAGCAGCAAGTGATGCTGCCAAGTGCCTCCTCCCTCTCGAAGCAGTCTCCATGGCTGCCGTATGTGGGCCCACACTCTCTTTCCTGATTTTCCCCCTACCTCTGTGGGCTCAGCCCCTAGAGATTGGTGTCACTCAGTACTAGCCTCATCTCCTTCCCATGACTCCACACCTTTCTCCTGTTCTCCAGCCACACAGATCCAACTGCCCACTAGACATACCCTTGGGGGTCCTGAATTCCACGGGGCCAAAACATACTTCACCATCATCTTCACTGCTCTCCCTCCTTAACATTAAAAACACCTGTGTCTTTATGAGGCCACTAGTAATAGTAGTCACCAGCCACTCCTTGGAAGGAAGACTGGGCAATCGACTTCCATAGTGATACCGCCTCAGAAACCCAAGGAGGGGTTGCTATGAGTCAGATCCAATTCGACAGCAGTGAGTTTGACTTTTTTGTATGTTTGTTTAGTAATAATAGTAATAGGAGACGACAGAGTACATTCTGTGTGCCAGGAACTGCTCTCCATGGTTTTCATATATTAACTCTTAATCCTCCCAACAGGCCAGTGAGGAGAGCTAACTCCTAGGTGTCTGTAGGGCTCGAGCTAGATGACATCTCACCCAGGCTGGGTGAGGTACTCCTGCCCTGGCTCCACCACCCCCTGCCTCAAAGCATTTATCACGTGGTATCATGACCGTTTACCCTGTTGCTCACTGTTTACCTACTTGTCTGCCCTTCTAGGTCATGAGATCCGACAGTGCAAAGGCCTCATTCATCTGTGTGTGTGTCTTCTGGGCCTGGGTCAGGGCTGGAGACATGGTAGGTGTGCCAGGAACCTTGTGTTGAACATAGGAATGTACCCACTGGCTATGTAACCCCACAAAGAAATCAGCCTCTGTGGATCTTGGTTTCCTCATGTGTGAAGATTTAGAATTGTGTCTGAGACAAAGTAAACCCGCGTTAGCCCATTAGTGCATTGTTGTCATTGTGTCTAAACAAGGTGAGGCCTTCTGGAAAGAGGAACCAGCATGTGATGGACAGGCCTGAGGGGTTCCCGAAGGGAGTTCTGGGTTTTTCAGACAATGAGCAGTAGTTAGAAGATATGTGAGGGCAGGGGCAGGGACAGAGGCAGCTAGAAGAGTGGGTTGGAGACAGATTCTGATGGTCCCTGCTGTTAGGGAGCCATCAGACAGACAGTTTCTTAAACATGGGACTGACATGACCAGATTTGGGAGAAAAAAAGAACATGAAAAATTTGGTGTTCTCGCCTCAGTATCTAATGGGTAGTGGAGACAGTATTCCCCTCAGTAATGGGCAAAGCTCTTATAAAGGGAAAAAGGTCCCAGGGCCTCCAAGAGTACATCTGTGGATACCTAGGGGACCTCAAGGAGCTCTGGTGGCATAATGGCTAACACAGTCAGCTGCTAACCAAAAGATCACTGGTTTGAACCCACCAGCTTCTCCACAGGAGAAAGATGACAGTCTGCTTCCATAAAGATTTACAGCACTGGAAACCCTATGGGGCAGTTCTACTCTGTCCTATAGGGTTGCTGAGTCAGAATTGACTCAGTGGCAGTCGGTTTGGTTTTTTGGGTTTAGGGGGCCTCGGGCCCATTTAGGGGATCCCTGAGCAGCCAGGAATGCCCTTCAACTTCAAGGAACGTGGCTCTTGTAGGGGGACAGAAGCCATCCAGATCAGTGAGCAGCGGAGCTGAGCCTCAAAAGCAAGGAAGGCAAGTCTTAGGTGAAAGTGGGCCAGAAGACAGGATGATAGCATACCAAGGCCAGAGTCAGGGAGGCCAGGAGGGAAGGGGAGGCAGAGTGAATATGGGCTAAGAAACCTGCTTATTAAAGAAGTAGTGGGACTAGGGAGAAGGAGCTGTGGTGGCATAGTGGATAAGGCATTTGGCTGTGAACCAGAAGGTCAGCAGTTCAAATGCACAAGCTGCTCTGCAGAAGGAAGATCGGGTGATCTATTTCCTTAAAAATTTACAGCCTTAGAAATGCAATGGGGGTCGGTATGAGTCGGAACAGACTTGATGGCAGTGGTTTTGGTTTGGGGGTGGGGGTTAGGGAGGCTTTAGAAACTAGTCTGTGAAAGGCCTGAACGTCATACCACTTTTTTTTTTTTAATTTTTTTAATGTGATTTGAGTGAAAGTTTACAGAGCAAATTCACCCTCCACACAGCAGCTCACATACACTTTGTCTCATGTCATTGACTACAACCTACCCCAATGCAACAGCTCCCCTCCCACTTCCTCCCCAGTTACCTCTTCCCTGTGTCCTTCCCTCCCACCCACCCCCATCCCCCGAGACATCCCCCTGTGCACACACAGCCCTTCTACTCTCCCACGATCAATGCCTCCAAGGAGGGTGCCCACCTGATGTAAATGTTCAGCTCATGGGTCTTTCGTTTCGCTGGACTGGGTTCAATTCCAGACCGAAGGGCAGCCAGGGGCCACGGTCTCACGGCTCCACCAAGCTCTATCAGACCAGCAAACCTGGTCCTTTTTTTTTTTTTTTTTAATGATTTTGAGTTTTGTTCCACATTATTCTCCCACTCTACCCAAGATCTCCTACAGAGATCCCCCTGAGTAGGTTGACAGTGGTAGCTGGGCACCATGTAGTTCTGGTCTCATAGTTGTATAGGCTGAGGATCGCATGGTGTACCAGTTGCTTGGACTAATTCTTTCCATGCATCTTTGTTTTTCTTCATTCTTCTTTGCTCTGCATGAAGACCCATTGTAGCATCTGGATGGCCACTTGCAAGCTTTTAAGATCCCAGTCGCTACTTACCAAAGTAGGATGTGGAACAATATTTTTGTGTAATATGTTATGCCACCAATTGAGCTTGATGTCCCCTGTGACTATTGTCCTGAGCCCACAGGTTCAACTACTTGCTCCCTCTGGGTAGCTGCCTGTGGCCAAGAAGTGACTACATACAACCTTGCCCCTTGTCAGCTCTACAATACACCTGGGAATTCTTACAGAACATACCAATACACTTGTAGAAACATTGTCTGCCAACCCTATACGTGGTCTTGGGCACACTTCCCTCTGCATGGACATACCTAATAGTTCAGCCTGTAGATCCATCTATCTGTCTATACATCAATGTTCACCTTCACTGACAATTCAGTACTGTATGCCTGGAAGTCACATCCCTTTTGCTCTTTAATCTGCATACATAGGCAGACGTGAAGCTGTGTTTTGTTTTAAATTAAATGTATTTATTAGGAAAAAATATCCCAGTACAAGTACAGTACAAAGAACTTTTTCCCCCTGAACTATTTGAGAGTAATTGCGAACTGAATAGCCCACCACCCCAAACTTTAGTGTGGTGCATATTTCATACAAACAAGGACATTCTCCTCAACAATAAAAAAAAAAAAAAAAACCAAACTCACTGCTGTCAAGTCGGATCCAACTCATAGCGACCCCTCCTTGGGTTTCCAAAGCAGTATCACTGCAGAAGTAGATTGCCCAACCTTCCTTCCAAGGAGTGGTTGGTGGGTTTGAACCGCCAGCCTTCTGGTTAGCGGTCAAATGCCTTAGGCACTACACCACCAGAACTGCTCAACAATATAATCATCAAAATCAAGAATTTGTTATAGATACAATGTTGTTGCTGCTGGTTGCCTTGGAGTCAGTTCCAACTCATGGTGACCCCAGGTGTGCAGCGTAGCACTGATCCACAGGGTTTCCAAGGCTGTGACCTTTCAGAGCAGATCACCAGGCCTGTCTTCTGAGGCCCCTCTGGGAGGATCTGAACTGCCAACCTTTGGCTGATAGTTAAACACTTAACTCTTTGCACCACCTAACCCTCAGACCCCATTCAAGCTTTGCCAACTGTCCTTATAAATGTCTTTGTAGCAAAATGATCCCATTAAGGATCACGTGTTGCCAACTAGAAGGTAGATGAGTATTAATTTGGGTGAAATTAAAGGCAATATATAAGAGGGATGTTAGTATAAAATGATCAAGGCAGTGGAAGAGATCGGGAGGACCACAAGAGTTAAAGGTAACAATGGCCAACACTGTTACACACACAATCCTGCAATAATAGTAATAACAACAATTTAGGAGTGGATGCATAGACAGACCCTCGAGCTAAACAGGAGTGGGAAGGCGAGGGACTGTATCTAAGGATACATACAGGTTTGACAGTGGCTATCTCTACATATATATTTGTATGTGCTGCAAATATATCCATGAATATGATAGAGCATACAGGGGACAAAGTTACAACATGTCTTGGTCATAATCAAACACCTTGAGGGAATGAGTTGCTGGGTTTGGAGGCGCAGGACCATAGTCTCAGGGGACACTAAGGTCAACTGGCATAACATAGTCCACAAAAGACAATGTTCTAAATCCTGCTTTGGTGAGTATCAACTGGATCTTAAAAGCTTGTGAGCGCTGCCATCCACTTGGAAGGGATGTAGGAGATCCTGCATAAAGAGGGAGAACAATGTGG
>NW_006921654.1:3126497-3161416 GCF_000298275.1 Orycteropus afer afer
AATGACATGAGACAAAGTATATGTGAACTGCTGTATGAAAAGTGAATTTACTCTGTAAATCTTCACCCAAATCCTAATAAAAAAAAAAAAAAAGAAGCTTGTGAGCGGCCATGTAAGGAGCAACTCTTGGTCTCTCCCCGTCTAGAGCAAAGAAGAGTGAAGAAAAGCAAGGATGCAGGAAGCAATTAGTCCAAAGGACTAGTGGAGCAAATGAACTCCAGGCTCTGTGACCCTGAGACCAGAACTAAATGGTACCCGGCTACCACTGCTGACTACTCTGAAGGGGATCACAGTAAGAGGTCCTGGATAGAGTGGGAGAAAATGTGAAACAAAACTCAAAATCCTAGAAAGACCAGGCTGACTACTCTAATGAAGACTGGTGGAACCCCCCAGGCTATGGCCCTTAGACACCCTTCAGGCTAGGAACTGAACTTAACCCATGACTCAACTGGCGGCAAAACGACAGACTGACCCTATGAGGTGAACAGTAATACCCGGAGGGGATGCAGTCATGGTAACAACCAAGCATATGAGACCAGGAGGACAGCATCTGCCCACGGAGAGAAGGCAGGAGAGCACGGGAAGGAAGGGCGAAGGGAAGGGGTGAGCCAGGGAGGAAGTGGAAAGAATGCTGCCACAGCATGGGGACTGCAGTCAATGTCACCAAACAACGTGTACGGATCGTTAAATGGAAAACCAACTTGCTCTGTAAACTTTCACCCAAACAACAAATCATGTGGTGCCGTTAGTCTCCTTCAGAGTGGAACAACTCCTCAGACTTCCCTTGACATCCATGACCTTTAGATTTGAAGATTACTGCCAGTCATTCTTAGGCTGTCCCTCTGGAGTTCACCTGACATCTCACGATTAGGTGCAGGCAACACGTTTTCAGCATGAATGCCCCTGGAGTGATGCTGTGTTCCCCTCAGTCCGTTCCATCAGGAGAACATGTTTCTCTCTGGCCTGTGACGGCATTTCCAGATCAGCTGGATTAGGCTTGTGTCTACCAGGCTTCTCCACTGTTACTTTTTCCCCCTGGAAAGACTAAACCTGGGGCAGTTTGTCTCTCAAATACTGACCATAATGGATTATAACCCATTGAATAAATTATATAATTTGAAATTTTGATGAGGAATAGGATCCTGGCTTTCATTAAACTTTCTACTTATTATTTGTACCAATATAGATTCACAGTTTCCTATTTTATTCAATGGCTTTTAATCCATTATGATCATTATTTTGATGCTCAAATTGTCCAGTTTGGCCAGTGGACTCCTGTGTTCTCTTGACACGTTTCCATCATTCTTTGAGCATTTTCTTACTTTCTGTCAAAGGCATTCCTGGCTCATCCTGTACTTGTCCTGCTCCAGGCCTGGATTAGCCATTATATAATTACATATTATCATATTATTGTTACATATTATTATTACAACCATAAGTTAACACTGACACCAATTCCAATCAGATACCATAAGGTTCACTCTAGTTTTCTCTTGCTATTATTTGTCACTGCCTTTCTCTGACAGTGAGAATACTGGCTCCCAGAATCCTTCACATGTTCATTTCTTCATCAGTGTCCTGTCTGTAACTGATCTGCTGCCACCACCATTACCCCCATCCCTGCACAGATGTCCTTCTCACCACACGACCTCTTGCTGGGCCACCCTTCTTCACATGGAGGCCCATTTACCCTGCGGGCTTGCCCTCCTCACCATACTTGGCCTCAGACACCCTGCCCCCCTGCCTCTCGGCACACCCTCTTAACCCTGGTCAGTTTCCAAAAACACACTAGGTCATCATAACCCTCCTGCCCCCACTCAACGTGACTACCATGCCATGCTCACCTGAAAGCCAAATTCTGGGGGAGAGAGGAAGAGCATCACAAAGGTTTTTTGTTCTGAACTGACAGACTGTGGTGTTAGAGACATCAGTTGGCTTCTCTGTTGTCTCCAGAAGACTGGACAGGACTTCCACTGTTTACTGCCTGCCCCCCATCCCATCTCATTGCTGAAAGCAGGCTCTTGTCATCCACCCATGTCCTTGGCTCTTTGAAAGTTGGTTCTGGTTTCTGAGAATCGAGGTGGCCCCAGGGGCCCCGTTCCTCAGCCACACAGATGCCCACGCATGCAGATGGCAGAGCTGCCTGCCCAAGAAACCAGGCAGTTGCCCAGGTGATGGAACTTATGGTGTGCTGAAGGCTCATCTACCCCAAAATAGCTCTTCTGCTCACAATCTAAACTAGTAATTTCTTTAGACTTAAGACCTGGTGTTTGTTACTGCCTGGGCTGGGCAGCAGATGTAGACTGGAGCAGAGGAAGGCAGCAAGGCAGGAGCAGTGACCTGGATTCCCATTCCTAACTCTGCTCCCAACTTGCTGAGTGATACTGGCAAGTAGTTTCCCTCTGGCCCTACTTCCTCTCTAAAATGCCAATTGCTAAGGCCCTTTCAAGAGCAAAGGTCCTTGGTCACAATGAGTTCAAGGCTGGTTCCATTTGGGGATGCTGCCTGCATGCTGGGCACTGTGCTGAGACGCATGTCCATGTGTCCAGCCTCCCCGTGAGGTGGGTGAGATTCCCTGCCCACTTCAGAGAGGAGGATGTTGAGATGCAAAGGTAAGGGACCGTCCACGATTATACAACCTCAGTTTTGGAGCCAGTACCAAACCCAGGTCTGCCTGACTCAGGCCTCGCAGCCAAGGGAGCCCAGGTGTCTGGGCTGGAGCTGGTGCCTATGGTTTTCATGTCACAGCAGTTCAACTCCATGCCAGAAATCCGCATGGCTCAGCCAGGGTGAGAACCATCTGGCAGAGTGGCTGCCTGCGGCTGTGCCGGGCAATGCCTTCCAGGGGAGCAGCAGCAGGGCAGTGCTTGTGGGCCTCCCCTTTGTGCTCCAGACTGTGCTACCCCGGGAGTCACAGAAGCTGCTCCAGGATGTCCTAGCTCTGGCAAACCCACCAGGTCATCCATGCTGATTGTCCCAGGGGCAGGGAAAGTGAAGGGAAGATGAAGGGCGGCAGGAGAGGAAACCAAGAAGCCACAGGGAAAGATCACCAGAATCCCACTTCCAATGGTCATAAAGACACGGACCTTGACCGATCCTCGCAACTCTGCAAGTGAATGTCCCAAAGTGCATTCTGTGTGACCTTGAGGATGTCCCCAGTCCAAGTCAGCTGGGAAACCCCACACTTGAGCCCTTCTGAAGTTATACCTATTTAATGAACCAGAAAATAAATAGGAACAAATATTTGTTTAAACCTGAGTCTTCCAAACCCACTTGACCCCTCTTATACAAAATGCCCCTGAACACACTTGGGGGACCAGTATTTAGGCTTTTACAACTGGGGAGAGGCCAAAGAATGTCAAGTGCAAGGCAGCTAGTTCGGGGCAGAGCCTGCACCAGAACCAGGTGTATCCACGCGCTGTTACACAGCTAAGAGCACATCGATGCTGGCTGTCACCTCCGGGGGCCTGCTACAAGACAGCACGTCCTAAGTTTCAGGGCAGAAAACCACCCAACATTCACTGGATCTTCTGAAATACCTTCTCAACTCACCACTTCTTATCTGTAAACAAAGTTTAAACAATTACAGTGTTGAGTTTTCCACAAATGCAAAAATACCAGGCTAACATTTGTTAGGTGATTCTGAGTAGGCCAAAAATGGATTCACAGTGAAACGATGCCAAATATTTTAAATATCAAAGGCAGATGTAACATGCCACAGGCTGCTGACAGATGTACCAAGGCACCACCAACTCTTTAAAATAAACCACTGCCTGAGAAAGGAACATAGCTTTAAATTGCTGAATTCTCAAAACACAAAATGCTTATAAATCCTCTGAACTTTGCATCTTCTTCGCCATTTCTAGTAGAACTTGAAATAGTTCTTTAAAAAGGCTGACTGGGTGAGGTGGATTTGAGGGGTGGCTGGGCAGGGAGGACAGAGAGCCTGGTGATCCCGTCAGACTGTGAATTCAGACCTATGCCAGAAGCAGGTCGAAGTCAATGATACAGAAAAATGTCACACAGCAAATTCTCACAATGTTCTCGTTTATCTTGGGTTGCTTGGTGAAAGCAATCAAGATGGAACACAAAGTTAAATATTAACAGTACCAGAAAAATCTGAACTTTACCCACCTAGGACTTTTTTAACAAGGTTACAAAATACTTGAAAGGTTAGGCTCCTTCTATCCGAAATCCTGCCCAAGTTTGGGGAAAGAATGTCATGACCTCTCCACCCTCTGACAGAGTCTTGCCTGCACCCCCTGGAGTCCCCACCCCCGTAGTGCCTGGGTCTCCCCACTTCAGGCTGGAAAACCACACTCCTGGGAGGTACTTCTGGGCTGTCTCAGCCATGGCCTGGCTTACTGTGCCAGCAGGGCGGGCTGTCCGTCCACAGTGGCCAAGTCTTGGCTTCCTTCCTCCCGCTCTCAGCACTGCTACTGGCCCGTCATCCGTCTCCTACTCAGAATACATCTGTGCCTCATCAAGCCAGTCAGAGCGTCACGACAGCACTTTGCATCCTCCCGGCTGTCTGCAGGCCATGCACGGTAAGGACTCTAATAAATGTCTCTTCTCCCACCTCTGGAATCCAGGGGACAGTGTGGCACCTGTGGGCGCTGTACCAGGGATTATCCCGGGGAACAGGCTCAGGCAAGCCACTGTTTTCTTTTATGATTTGGGTGAAAATTTACAGAGCAAATTCACTTTTCATACAGTAGTTCACATACACTTTGAACTGTAGTCATGACACTGACTACAATTTACCCCAATGCAACAGCTCCCCTCCCACTTCCTCCCAATAGTCACCTCTTTCCTGTGTCCATCCCTCCATGCACTCCTGCCCTGAGCTCTCTCTCTGCACATAAACAGCCCTTCTTTCTCCCATGATTGTTCTCTCCAGGAGTGTATCTACCTCAGGTCAATGTTCAACTCATATGCCTGTCTTTTGTTTGATAGCCACTGTTGTAATCTCCATTTTCTTCTCTGTTGTTAGCTGCTTTTGAGTCAGTTTTGACTCACAGTTACCCTACCCACAACAGAACGAAACACTGCCCGGGTGCCATCCTCACAACTGCTGCCGTGCTTGAGCTCAGCGTCACGGCCACTGGGTCAGTCCGTTTCACTGAGGGTCTCCCACTGTTTTGCTGACACGCTACCAAGCCTGATATCCTTCCCCAGGGATTGGTCCCTTCTGACAACCTGACCAAAGTACCAGAGAAGTCTGTCCATTCTCCCTTCGCGTTCTGGCCGAGCTTCCTCTAAGACAGATTTGTTCGGGATTTGTTTCCTTCCAAGCAGACAGATTTGTTCCCTCCTAATTAGCATGCTGGCTATACTTCCTCCCAGATAGGCCGTGGTACATTCCGTATTCTTCACCATCACCACAATGGCAACTACTTCCAGAACAGCCACTCAACGCCCTGTGGAGCACAAGTTTACTACTCTGCCACACATGGGGTCACCATGAGATGGAAACTACTTCATGGCAACTGGTTTAATATGAGAGGCAACAGTGAGCCGAGTTCTGACTTTCATCCTTACGGTTACTCAAACCTAGGCAACTTAACACCACAACTCAGACATATTCATCGTCCTGTGTTCTTTATTCATTGTCCAGCTCTCATATGCACATGAGGCTACTGAAAATACCACGGCCTGGGTCAGGCACACCTTAGTCTTCAAAATAACATCTTTGATCTTTAACACTTTCATCTTTTTCAGAGGATTTGCCCAATGCAATCCATCGTTTTTTTGTTTTGTTTTGTTTTTGTTTTTCTTGACTGCTGCTTCCACGAGCACTGATTGTGGATCCAAGTAAAATGAAATCTTTGAGTTCAATCTTTTCTCCATTTATCATGATGTTGCTTCCTGGTCACTGTGAGATTTTTGTTTTCTGTTGAGGTATAATCCACACTAAAGGCTGTAATTTTTGATATTAATCAGTAAGCGCTTCAAGTCATCTTCACTTTCGGCAAGGTTGCGTCACTTGCATAGTGCAGGTAGTTAACTGATCAGTCTTCCTCTGATCCTGGTGCTGCATTCTTCATATAGTCTAGCTTTCTAGATTATCTGCTCAACAAACAGATTGAATAAGTATGGTGAAAAGGTACAAACTCTTGACAGGCACCTGTCCTGATTTTAAACCATGCAGTATTCCCTTGTTTAGTTCAAATGACTGCCCCCTTGGTCTGTGCAGAGGTTCCTTCTGAGTACAATTAAATGTTCTGGAATTCCTTACATTGTTATCCATAATTTTTTTATAATCTACACAGTCAAATGCCTTTACAGAGTCAATAAAACCCAGGTAAACATCTTTATGATATTCTTTGCTTTCAGCCAAGATCCATCTGACATTAGCAATGATATCCCTCATTTCACTTCCTCTTCTGAATCCAGCTTGAATTTCTGGCAGTTCCCTGTTAACATACTGTTACAACCATTTTTGACTTATCTTCAGCAAAAATTTTACTTGCCTGTGATATTAATGATAGTTCCTTTAGAGATGAGATACTCATAAAGTACAAACTGGAATGTCACGGTTGGGAAGGGTAAATTCTAAACAAATACAAATGGGGTTGCTGGGACAGCGAATCAGGAACTATTTAACAATCATACCAAAGACCAACCACAAGCCAGGCACCTGTGGACCACCTTTAATCTTCACAACTGTTTGGAAAGAAATTTTGATCCCATTTATAGACACAATCCATGGAGGCCTAATAGGAGTTAAGTTGCCTGGTTTGAGCTTCCTTGTTTTGCTTTCTGACCGATCTTTCATCTGTCTAAACTGTACACGCCTGATTAGAAGTGGTGAGACTTTTGTAAGATCAGAGGAAGAACCAGTGGGGCCATGACCAGCCCAGCATTCCCACTGCTTTACATTAAGGAAGACTGAAGAGATATGCACTTCCTCAACCGATTAGATCCTGGATCTTTGTTCTTAAAATACATACTCTGATAGACATATGGGTGAAATGCCCTGGTGTTTAGGTGATTTGGGGGTCGGGGAATGTGTGTGTGTGCGTTTGTATACTGAGAGAGAAAGAAATATTGACAGGTAGAGGGGAGACGGGAGAGATGCAGACAAAGCAAATGTGACAAAAAGTTAGTAACTGATGAATTTAGATACAAGAATATGGGTCTTCAATATTCTTTCAACTGCTCATCCTTACGGTTGATCCTCTGTAAGTTTTAAATTTTTCAAAATAAAATTAGGGAGAAAATTTGTATGAGAAATAGCTTTAGAGAGTCAAACATTCAACAGACTTAAAAGTCTAATAATCAGAAGGCAATGCATGCACCCTAACATAAAGAATCCAATTTTCCTGGACAGACTTTACCGTGCCCCATTTAAAGAAGTGAGAAGCACTACAGCGCATCGGCTCAGGAATTCCTCTCCAAATCCTCAATGCTTCTAACTTAGGAATGTGAAAAACAGCCCACTTCAGACAGTGAAAAATTTTCCCAAGGGACAAGGAAATGTTAGGCAACTGACAGACCCCATTAACGCTCTACTCACATACTCTACATATACCTCAAAATATGATTTTAAAAGAAGTAATCATAATGTCTGTTAATTTCAAGTGCGATAGGTACATACTTTTAGCTGCATGGTCAGAGACCCTACATGACTAGCAGATAACTCTATTTTTCTTCAGTAAGATGATTTATTACAAAGAAATCCACCAGAGGTTGTAAGCGGTCTGGATTCATGTTTATTATAAGCCAGTCATTAGACATCTTCCTTTGTTTCCAGCACTAGAAAGCAAGGTTCCCTTGACTGCATATGCACCCAGATCGAGCCACACCCCTGGACTAAGGCTGGTGGGGGACAAGCTGCAGTCCTCATTTTAAGTTAAAAACATCAATAAACTTATCTGTAGACAACAGTGAACGTTCAATTACAGCATTAACATTGTTAAGGTCATGATGTACAGAGCAGTCACTTTCAACTTTGTTAAATTAATAAAACATGACAATGCCTTAGTTTAAATACTGATTTTAAAATGCCAATCCAAAAAAAAAAAAGTGCAAATAAAATAATCTAGCAGCAAACCCGTTGCAATTTTAGAAAAGACCAATCTGTGGCCTTCATCTCAGCCACACTTCAAGGTTGGGTTTATTTCTTTGATTATTTCCATTTTAAAGACAAACAGCAGATGTAACCATTATAATGCATATAAATAGTCATAAAATTGTCTTTTAACAGTCTACCATACAAGTGTATTCTGCAAATAATATTAATTTTACTTTAAAAAGTAAAGGCTGTTTGTTGTTTGGCCTTTGGTTCCAATGCTTGAAAACTCCAAAATAACAAAAAAAGCACCTCTTCTCCCTCCACTCCCCTAAAAAGACCCTGCAGCTCCCCGAAGTTGGCAGACTTTGGCAACCACTGAGCACATGACACTATGCATCAGCTTCTTCTGACACGAGGAGCAAGAACTTCTCGTGAGAAACTGATCTCCAAGAAACCTTCCTTCATAGACAGGAGTCTCAGCGTTGCATCGGTTTGAGGATATTTTATATCGACACAAAAAGTGCTTATCAGTTCAAATGATAAAAAAGAAACAAAAATGAACTTTTACATTAAAATTTAAAAATCACACAGTATATCCATCTTAGCCATGTGCCTTTCCAAGAATTCTTTCTTGCTTTTGAGGTCATTCATTTTGTCCCCCAGCTGCTATGGAGGGATGAAGTGACCCCACCTTCAGTGTGGTCAGGCCGTCTGGCAGCAGTGGTCACTACACCACACCATCATTCCACAGTTTACTGCCATTACCTAGACAACCTGGAATTGGAAGCCAACACTTTAAAAAGAAAAAAATAGCATATTTTCAACAAAACTGGCACGAGAAACATGGGGGTTTTTGTTAGAAAGGCAAGTAAATACTCAGCTCTCCCCTTAACAGTGTTCAGACCTTTACATAAAAGCAAGTCAAGAGAGTCTTAGAGTTTTGTTATGTAATATAGGCTGTTAGTTATGCCCAGCACTGTATTAGTGGTCAATCATACCTGGTATGTAAAAGTAACATTAGGGACATTATGCGCAGACACAGTACAAAAACATTCATATAAAAAAGTAAACTCCACATAAGTGACCTGTGGTTTTTCCCTTGGTTTGACAACAAATGTTTTACACATTAAATTCATGGTAGTGTTTGCATTTAAACGTTGTGTCATATATAAAATTAAAAGTGCCATTTCAGATCCACAAAAGTCATTTCCAAACTGGTGGCGCAACATGACATCGTGCATGAATTTGCAGTAAATGGGGAGACATCTGAAACTCTTATTTCCATAAAAAAGAAAATACTACGTTTTATAAGATACACAAAACCAGAGAATTGTATCCTTTCTGTTTTCCATATAAAACATTCACTTATTTTTCCCTCTGATAGCACTGATCAGACCAGGGAGTTAAAACAAAGACCCTTTTGCATCAGTGGAAATCCGTGAAGGTCTCCACGACTGTAAGGCAGGGACTGGTGCAGCCAGAGTGCAATTATATTAGCAACCTCCCTCAGACTTTCTGCAGCATGCTGCACTGTGGGAAAATGAGAGGCCAGTCACCCACCCCATTAGTAGGCCAGCCTATAGTAGTAGTTAAAAAAAAAAAAATTCAATAAAGCAGGAGCTATTCAGAAAACAATTTAAAATAAACTAACTTTGTAACTGCTGACTTTCAATGCACCCCACAGTGACCGTCTGCCCACAATGCACATGCGTGGAGGCCAGCACCTCCTATGAGGCCATGGCCTGGATCCAGCACATGGGTCCTGGGCAAGCTGCCATCTTCCCCACCCGTGTCAGCTCCACCTGTTGCAGGCACCCCCACACTTAACACATCTCTCATTAAGCTAAGATGCACTCAGAACAAATCTAATCCCCATTTTGCTTAGGGCTTAGTTTGGAAATGCTTCTAAATGTACCTCTTCGACGATGATTATCCAACTTCTACAGTACCTACTAACACCAAGCCGTCTCCTTCTCCTTCCACCCCCTCAACATTCAGCTTCCCCGTCACCATTTCTCTCGCTCCTCCTTCAGTCTTCCTCTTTCCTGGACTTTTTGCCACTTCATCTGCTTCCCAAGAACAAGTGAATTTGCTAACAGGCAACGGTCAGACTCCCTGCCATCTGATCAACGCCGTCCTGGCCTCATTTGCTTCATCGACAGAACTGGGCCTCTTCCTCTCCGTCTACCTTCCCGCCACAAGAAGCCCAGCTGCGCTCGCTTCCACAGAACCCACACCCAGAGTCCAAGGGTTATCCTTAACAGAGGGGTCTGACACGTAACCGTCCTAAATGGGCATTTCACACTCGGACAAGCCAATGAAGTATTTTTTTTTTTAAGTTATCTCCCCTGCCCCAAAAAACTGACAGCATGTGCTGTATCAGAAAAATCCTGGTCTCAGCAGATCAACAGCAGAGTTATGTGGTCATTGTACATGTGTACTTGTGAAGGACAATCAGGCTTCATTTTCCATCGAAGAGTTTGTTACCATGGAGTCTGGTTTTCGAGTCATTCTATCCAGTTCTTCCTGAACATTTGTCAACACAGTTTTTTGTCCTATAAAATAAAAGCAGTGATGGGGTAACAGGCAAGAATGTAAACAAAAACGTCTGGAATTATGCAGATTCTGTTCTCACTTGTGGGGATCAGAATCTCAGCAGGCAGGGGGAGCCTTTCCTCACTGCACTGCTTATGAGAAGCAGGACCCTAGCTCAGCCTTCCTTAACTCCCAGTGCCCCAGGTCTGGGACACCCCAGCTACGTGACTGCCCCAGGAGGGATCCCTTTCTGCCAAACAGAGGGCCTTTCAGAAGCCCTCTCACCACCTGGCCCAGCCCCTGAGCACTCTCACCATCAGCTTCCTAGAGTTGCTATCTGCGTTTCAGGCATGTGGCAAAGTATTTTTGTTTCCCCAGATAGAACAAGTGCTTTGGTTTTGTTTCCAGTGACAACAATCTAGACTGACTCTTACAGGTAGCCCAGAAACACTGTGTCTCGATAGGAATGGGAGACAAAGGGCAGACGGGTCATTTATGCACAAAATTGGTGTTCACTTTTTCGCCGTCAAACACTAATGGGGTCCTGGAAACAACCCTATTTCCTGTCAGAGAGTACCAGCCCCCAAAATGGGCCACCAGATCAGACTCAGTCCCTGCAGGCCCAGGCTGACCTATAAACGGAGTGGTCGCTTCTGTGCTGGAAATGCCAATAGGGGATATGCCCTAGTATCGTACTTTATAGCCAGTGGAGCACTATATGCAAAGCCCCTTCCAAAATGTCCTCAAGCTCCCAGGGCAAATGCGTTATTTCCCCAACAACTCGGTTCTTTTGTTTCTGAGACCTCCGAGTCACAGCTGTATCCAGCAGCTCACAGAGAAGGGCACATGGCTGGGCTGCCCCAGAGAAGAGAGGCGTACGTGTGACAGCAGAGGAAGCTTCACGGGAGAGCAGATGACAATGAGGCACACAGGCTCCAGTGCGTGGCAAAACCAGGGCAGTGGAGTGAGCAGAAATACTTATCATACACCACCGGGAATGAAACAGAATAAATAAAATGTCCATGGCACACCCTCATCCACAACCTCGTCCAGTAGAAAGAGCTTCTACCCCAGGACCACGTGCAGGGTTTGGGGTATACCTCAACTCACTCAACAGTCAGTTCCTGAGAACCTGGCCATACTAAATCCCCATTTGAAATGCACCAAGGAAGTCCACATGATAATCAGGTAACCCTAATGCAAAGCACAGCACAAACTCTGTATCAAGTGGAGACCCCCTTGCCTGGCCGTTCGAACACTGAGCAGCTGCGGTTCACGTGTAGACAGAGCGCCCTCCCCTTCTAGCACCGACCAGCTCCGAGGTCTCCGACGGCCCTCCTGTACCTGACTTCTTGGCTGTGCTCTGCACTCCGCCAGCACTAGGACTGCCAGGAGAGCCTGTCTTCTTACTCAACAGACTGTTGAAGAAACTGGCCAACACCCCTTCACTTGCTGCGTTATCTAAAGAAACATTAACAACAAAAAAAGAATCACACAAACTGGATTTAATGAACCAACTAGCTCTCACCCTGGAATTACCCACTAGACTATCCTCACATGAGAATACTGAGCGTATTTGTTTACTGTGATTCCTTACGTTCTGACACGGATGAGGCTAACTGTGTGGCAGCATGGTTATTAAGCAGAAATGTGTTTACACTTGCCACCTGTTTGGAGCATGACATATGACCTGTGTTCCTAATCATCTCCCTGTCCAGCAGGCAGAGGTTTTCAGTTATACAAACCCTTAGCACACCAATAAGGACCTCTGGTGGCACAGTGCCTAAGGCATTTTACTGCTAACCAAAAGGTTGGCGGTTCAAACCCACCAGCCACTCTGTGGAAGGAGGACAGGCCAATCCCCTTTGTAAAGATTTACTGCCTTGGAAACTCAATAGGGGTCACCATGGGTTGGAATCAACTCAACGACAGTGAGTCAAAGCTGCTGTGAAAAGTTGTCATCCTCTATAAGATGCCCATCTAATATGAAAAAAATGATATAAAATTTTGTTTTGAGAGTTTTATAGCAACCAATATCTTTGGATATCACTAAGCTACTGGGATAAAGGTTATTTAAACCAATAAGTAACTGAGCTTGACAAAAGCAGTGAAGGGGCAAAAAATCTCCTAATTCATAAACAGTAATAACATACACATAATGAGAAACAAAATTAAAAGATTCAAAATACACACTTTTAAAGTGACTTTCCATTTTGTGTTCCTCTAAAGAACTTACACATCCTAACTGAAGTCTTTCACAAAGCCAGGGGTGAAGGCCACTGATTTCAATAAAGGAACAGCCTTCCATGACCCTCCCCTCCCTCCCAGGTGAGAGGAGTAGAAAGCAGACCTTCTTGAGGAAGGAAAACAGCCCAGCTGCCCTGGTCTCCTCTCCCAGACATGGTCACCTACACCCTGCCAGCTCAGGCCCAGAATGACCTGACTCTCAAACCAAGGCAGGATACCTACTTTTGCTGTTTGGGTCTGGCTTCTTTACCGATGTGCCTGGAGAGGCGCTGGGCACACTGGCTGGCCCTCCTCGGCCCTGGGTTCTTGGAGAGCCAGAGGGTCCTCTTGCAGGGGATTCCTAAGCCCAAAATCAGCCCAGATCACACACGTGCATAAAAATAATGGGAAACATATCACTGTTCTGACAAGACATGTAACAAGACATATAATAGAAGATCCTGGATAGGATGAGAGAAAAATGTAGAAACTCAAATTTAAAAAAAAAAAAAAAAAAAAAACAGGCCAGACTTAACTAAACCAGCAGAGACTACCCCTGAGACCCCTAAGACTACTGTCTTAAGATAACCTTTGAACTTGGAACTGAAGCTATTTCTGCAGGTCACCTTTTAGCCAAATAAAAGACTGGCTTGTAAGTTAAGTATCACCCATGAGTAAGTGCTCCCTTAAACAATTAACTATATTAGACCAAACAGTCAACATTTACCCAAAAGCAAAATGAGAAGGCAAGTTAGATCAATGGGAACAGAACAAACAAAATGGAAATAACAAGAATACTAACACACTGAAAATGTAACCAATGGCACAGAACAATTTCTTTCAAAATGGTTAAATGAGAACCTAATCTGCTACGTAAACTTTCGCCTGAATCACACACTATTTCTAAAAAGGACAGGAAGCCCTGTTTCTGCAGGTTATTTCTCACTTCCAGGGAGAGTACTGGGTAGAGTCTGCTCCCAGCTCAGTCCCTTACTAAGACCTGCCTGTCCTAAGAGAAGCAACAAGGCCCGCTCACTGACTCCAAGAGCTGTATTCCTTCATCAGACATTTCCTGAGTACCTACTATGTTCTTGGCCCTGGACTTTTAAGGAGCCCAGCTGCCCTTCGTGAAAACAAAAGGCCAGGTGAATACAAGCTCTCACAAATAATGGACAAAGTTTGCAAGCACCCTCGACACTGGGCCTTGACTCTGTTTAATGTATGGTACTCACGGAGGCTCTCGTGGGCGTGGCTGGCTGCTTGGCAAGGAGTGACTGCAAAGAGAGGGACACACCGGCCATTAAGCTAAGCCATCAGAGTGCACTCATGTCTGGAATATTTACTTCTACATATTCCACTAGAGGGCACCATTAGCAAGAACCCAACCTCATGTTTTACACCATAAATGCCAAAAATTACAACCAAGCAATTTAGTCTGTGTGACACAGGAGCCCCACCCCCACCCCAGATCACTGCTCATCTTACCTGTTGCTTCATTAGGAACACCTGCTCATCCTCCGCTGCCAACTCTTTGTCATGGACCAGCTGGGAAGCAACACACTCGTTTGTGATCACAGCCCAAGAAAATTCCCAACTATGGTCAAAATTCATACTAAAAAAAGCCACCTGGGCCTTCACATGGGTGGGGTGGGGGTCTGACAAGTCTACAAAGGATGGTCTAGCCTGGTACAGACCCCCTTCCCAAACCAGCGTTGTTATACGGTCAGCTGACTCTTTTGAATCTGAAAGCCTCCATGTCAGAAAGACAACTCAGCACCACCTCCAAATGCAGGGTGTAGGTGCCTGTGGGAGCCAGTGATGCAAAGGGGGCAGCACAGCCAACCCGACAGGAAACCCCTTCCCTGGAGCATGTCAACCTGAACCGTCTACGTAATACCAAGCCTCGAGTTTCAAAAGGGTCTCGGGTTACTTTTACCTTCACAAGACACAATGTCTAAGACATGCTTCTTTATAGGTTTCTTTTCCCATAAAAGTAGGAGTGGTTAAGCGCTTGGCTGCTAACTACAAGGCTCGTGGTTCAAACCCACCAGCTGCTTCAGGGTAAAACGATGTGGCAGTCTGCGTCCATAAGATTACCATTTAGGGAATCCTACAGGGCAGGTCACTGAGAGTCAGAATCAACTCAGCAGCAGCAGGTTGCGGTTTCCTGTGAAAAACATGACCCTCCAAGTGACCGTTCTGTACCTTCCTCACAGGAGGTTTCACGATGAAATCTTCATACACATCTTCCGCCTTCACTGTTGTGAAATTTTCATGTAAAATAGCTATTTTCTTTTCATTGTCCCAGCCTGCAGGTCTAAAGGCAAAGAGATGGGGACTGACTTGCTTTTCCTGCGTTTGCCTTATGATACACCCAGAGCACATGCCAGGTTAGAGGCCTCCTGGGTAAGACCCCTTCCCACAAGACCTAGTCTGTAGTTGCAGCGTTTGGTGGACAAGCCAAAATTCAACACAGCTATAACCCATAGCTCCATGTCGCAGGTCCCGTCCCACACTGAGTTCTCAGGGCCCAAGGCCTGAGAAGCAGTATGAGATCTTACTGATTACCCATGCTGACCCATAGGAAGTGTTCAGAGCTCTGCCACATGCCCCCCGAAGTCCAAGGACACAGTGCAGCCCTGTTCCGACACAGAGAACGCAGAGCACAGCAGAGGACAGAACTCTGGATGGGACTGTTTTTCTTGGGCTCCAGCATGGAGGCGCCACCAGTGGCCTGCTTTTCTCTAAGAACTCTTTTTCTTGACAAGTTACCCCAAGGATGGCTTCATTAATTTTGCTGGTGTGGGAGAATGGGACCTGAAGCCAAGAGGACACCAGGGCCAGCATCTATCCTAGGCCTCAAAATAAACAGGTATAAGCAGTCTTCAGCGCTCGACATTCCAGGGCACGACGGCATCTAGGTTCCATAAGTTAAGTTGCAGCCTGTGGTTGCCACTTGAATCTCCTAAAGGTAGCAGCCGTAATACGTCCTACACGACACATTTCTGAAGCAAGCAGCTCTATGCAACTTATGGTTCCCATGGGCCTCTCATTCTCCATCCAACTCCTGCTCCACAGCTCTCCCACCAGGAGTGCTCAGCCACAATGCCCCACACCCAAACGGTCTCACTGACTTCAGCAGCTCTCAGACAGGCAACCACCACCAAGGCCAAACAAAGGGCTCAGGCACTGGCATGCTGAGGTGCAGCCGCAGTCTGCAGAAGCCATGAGACTCTCTGCCACTTCAGATTCAGCCCCAAACCCAACACGCCTCCCCGCTCTTCCGCCACCTGGGGACCACACACGATTCGGTGACACCACTCACTGAGAGCTCGTCTTTGGTGCCTGCTGAGCGCTCTGGACGAGGATCCTCTAAAACCAGTGTCAGCCTCTAGGTTTGGTGTGAGACTGACCTTGAATGCTCAAGAGGCAACTTACTCATCTGAGTGCTCTAGGCTTTCACAGCTCCTTCAGCCTCTCACATGTCCCCCCTGCTCCCTCTGCTCTGCTGGCAACCACTACTCATCCTGCCAACATCAGCCGCTGCCTTCTACACCCCCTCCTTACACCTCCTCCCCTAACCCATGACTGTCCCTCCCTCCTCAACTGTCATTATTCACTCAGATGTCTATGTCCCCATCCCCCACAAAGCCATGTGCAGGGACCATATCTCGTTCAGGGTGCTCAGTGCCTGCTGAATGAACAAATGTAATTTCTTTAAGTTAAGAGAATATCTACATCCCAGAGGTGCCTAAGCACTGAGCTACTAACAGTTCTTTCAGAGCTCACTGCTTCCTCATTTCTTTACACATCCAGTAACACCACTACTACTCTCCAGTCAGCCAACCAGAGAGATAGACAAAAGCACAACTCAGGACACAGGTCCCTAAGTCTGCCCAGATAACCAGTTCCAATGGCTCCCAAAGTGTGAAATGCAGGAAACACAAAGCATTCAGCACAGCGGAAGCCAGCAAGGGGACTACCACCATCCTACCAACAGGCAGTGAAGCCAGCTGCTTCAATAAAGATAGAGGTGGTCCCTGGGGTATGAATGAGATCTGTTCCTAACTGTGCCTTTAAGAATTTGTAGATAAGTGGGAATAGGTGAATTTGGTTCTCATTTAGCCTTACTTTAGTGCAAGAATAGCTCAACATCTTTTCAATGATTTAAAACCTGCACAACACAGTAAGTGAAGGTGACTATAATGAAGAATTTGTGGTGAGTAGTGGTTGGTTCAACTGTTTTCAAAGTGAGGGAAAATTTACATAACATTAAAAGGCAAACAGGAATTGTGCTGAAGTTCCTAGCCCCAGACTGCCTGTATGTTGTATGTAGGAGCCCCAAAGCACAATGTCCTATACTTCTACACTCTGCCCAACCATGGTTCTCCCAGCGCCAACAATGATGGCTTGAGTTTTAGCAAACTGCTCTCAATGAAGAAAGGCGACACTCCCCACCTCAATCTACCCACTTCGCTCAGTCCTGAGGCAGATGCCACATAACCTGGAATGAAGCAGAGGGGGAGCGAGCCTATCAAGTCCAGCCCAAGCATTTACCCCAGAACAGCAGCAAGCTGGCTACTTAAGACGGGCAGAAAGTACCTTTCTTGAAAGGGTAGAATATAAAATGCAGATAAAATATAAAAAGAAGAGTCTGAAAGCATCACCTCCAAAGAACTCACATAAAAACTGCATCTTTTTCCACAACTAAGGCGGGTGTGCTAAAGTGGAAACCGTATGTTTTATGAACGATGTACTTATACAACAAGTCAAGGTTTTTCTCCTCCTTCACTGACGTGTAAAGCAAAGCAGCTCCATCTGATCAATCTGCTTAAGGAAAACGATTCACTGGAGGAGGAGACAAAATCAAACACAGATAAGCACAAGCCTCAAAACATTCTTCACAGGTGGACTACTTTTATCAATACGTGATTACCACTAAGGGCTGACATTTTAAAAACTAAAAAGGTAGTAATAGTAGCAGGTCAATCAGGTCAAAAGCCTGCAGTTCATTTTTTAACATGTAAATTATAACTGGTCCTGAGCAGCCCAGGCAACATCCTCAGTGTATCAAGGTACACAGACTACTCCCTCGCCAGACGCTCATGTGTGACCAAGTTCCTGTTGAGAGCCAGAATGTTTCTCAGTCTGAAAAGACTTAGAGGAACATAGACTCCAAGCATTGATGCATTGCATCTGTACAATATAAGACTCCAAAAGCATTGATACACAGCATCTGTATATAAATCTACATTGATGCACAATGTCTGCATGTTGAGTCCATAGTACATTGATGCACATAGCATCTGCATGTTGAGTCTTGTTGGGGAAGAATGTGGCTCCCTTCAAGTTGACAAATGAGTTTGTCCTTAGGTTGAGCTAAACATTCAGATCTCCATGGTTCTCATACCCGGAAGAAACAGTGATTATATTTAATCAGCATGATTTAGCAAGATTTGACATAAATTTATGAGATTGAATTTTGTAGCCAATTTTTTAGTACACCATTAGCTATTTTCTCCCTTGTATTGTTCTGTGAACCTTTGATTGAACCCAGAATATGCGGAAGCCAATCTAAACTAGTTGCTAGGGAACATAGGTTTCTAGGGAACATAGTTACATAGAAGAATGAGTATAGAATTTAAGAAGTTAAGGTGACCTGAGTTGTGGTGACTTGAATTATGGGAACAGGAATGTTAGTTTAAATTTTAATATGCCAATTGTGTATGCATGTACTTTTCCTAATATTGATTAACTTGTGATTGATTGTATGACATATGAATCATGCACTTTTCCCATGTTAAACCTGTATATAAGTTTGAGTGTAATTATAATAAAGTTGACACATTCCAGCAAAAGGCTTGATGTGTTCCTTCCGTTCCCACTTGAGGCATAAGGCATAACGGTGTGGCTTTGCCCCTCCGCTCTGGGGTTTATACGGAGACACCTTAGCTAAGCCTCCTCTCTTTCTATCTCTTCTCATTCTCTTACTGTCTCTGTAAAGTGACCATTTGTTGTGCTGGCAACAGCAGTTCCTCATTAAACACACCTTTTCAAGAAAATGGGTGCCTTCGTGTTATCAGCACCCTCAGCCAGTGTCTTCAGCCTCCACGGGACTGGACAAGCTAAATGGTCCAAAAGAAGAGACAGGAACTTATCTCCCAGTTCCATCCCAGAGTGTGGGACTATGATACCAAGTGCTATGGACACTTTACAGAAACAAGACTCAAAGGTTATGGACATAGCATCTCTCACAGGCAGCACAAAACATAAATATGTGGGAAATACCTGTGGCATCTAAACCAATACCTAGTAGGGTAATCAACCACTGCAACACAAAAAAGCAAGGTTTAAAGATTTCCAAGGGGGCAAAAAAAGAAAAAAAGATTTCCAAGACAGCATGATAAAAATAATTTGATGATAAAATGATCACCTATCAGTGTTCTTCTTCATATGAAAGCCTATCAATTGTACAACATTCAAAATAAAATGTGATCAAAGAAAGGCATAAGTTGGTAATCCTCAAATAACAAAATAATAAAATGTAAAAACATTAAGTTAATTTTTCCCTGGGAGAAAACGATCCTGGATTCAGGAGGTGCTTTATCTCTTTGAAGATACTCCGTGTGGAAGGAAGCCTGGGTTAGCACCCAGAGGCGCCCACCAAGGATACACTGGAGGCAGAACCTCCGAAGGTGCGACTGGATGAAGTCAAAGTGCTCGTCCCTGTAATCATGCTCCTTCTCCAGGACACTCACCGCATCGCACTGCAGGGAGAACAGACAGACAGACAAGAGGGTCACCTTCTTGCCTCTGCCGCTGAGAGAGGATGGACACAGGGCCTTCTTCAGAATAAGTATCATAGCTCCAAAGAAGAAAGCCAGAGCTAATACAATACTATATTAGCCCAAGTCAAGGAAAGGTTTACATATGGAAGGAAACTTTCTGTGTTGGTTACCAGGGATGGAAGTGGAAGGGAGGCAACACTGCTAGACAGGTAGAACCAATTACTGATTGGGCTGAAAGGAACGGCAATGTACCAGAGTGAGTGATCAACACAGTGGCACTGAGGAAAAGGAAGACACAGAAAGGTACACAAAAGGTACAGACAACAAATATAAACCCTTTTACACATACAATACTGTGTTGTCAGTGATAACAAACATTAATCTACCGGTAAACAGATAGGTAGACAGGCTGAATGATCAAGCATGTGTAGGCAAAAAGGAATATACTATGACCATATTTGTATGCTCTGTTAGAATGTCCAAATATATAACAGAGCTAACAAGGGGCAAGGTTATGATAACTTCTTGGCCACAGCCAACCACCCTGAGGAAGTGAGGAGTTGGACCTGTGGGCTCAGGACCATGGTCACAGGGGACACCATGCTCAACTGGCATAACGTACTACACAAAAGCATTGTTCTATGTTCTACTTTGGAGAGTAGCAGCTGGGATCTTAAAAGCTTGCAAGCAGCCATCTAGATGCAACAATGGGTATCTCCTCATCCAGAGCAAAGAAGAATGAAGAAAACCAAAGACGAATGGGCACAATTAGCCCAAGGGACTAGTAGACCATGAGATCCTCAGCCTGTATGACCATGAGACCAGAACTAGATGGTGCTTGGCCACCACTGTCAACCACATGGAAAGGGATCAGTGCAGGAGAGCCTGGATAGAAGGGAGAACATTGTTGAACAACACTCAAAATCATTTAAAAAAAAAAAAAGCCAGGTTTACTGCTCTGATAGAGCCTGGTGAGATCCCTGAGACTATGGCCCCTAGTTACCCTGTAGGTCCGGAACTGAATTCACTCTTATGGCTTCCAGTCAAACAACAGACAGGCATACAGGGTGAACATTTATATCAGGTAGATACATTCCCTAGAGCAATCAACCATAGGAGAATAAAAGGGCAGTGTTTGCACAGGAAGACAGCTCAGGGGGCAGGAATGCACAGGAAAGAAGGACAGAGGGAAGAGGAAACTATGGAGAGGAAGTGGGAAGAGAGCTGTTAACATTGTGGGGAATTGCAGTTAATGTCACAAAACACATTGTGTATGAACTGCTGTACAGAAGATGAAATTGCTCTGTAAACTTTCACCTAAATCACAATAAATAAATAAAAAGAAGAAGAAAGCCAGAGCCAAGGGCCTAAGTAGTAATTAAAGTAAACAGAGTGAAAGCAACTAGGAATTTTTCACTTTCATCTTGGGCCTCCACTTCCATACCTGTAAAATGGTGATAAAGTAGGCCTGCTTGTTTCACAGTTTTTCTAAGTCAAATAAGGCAACAGCAGCAAACAGGTCACAGTGCATGGCTGTGCACTGCACAACTCCACAGGGTTCACACTCAGACTGTGATGTGGGTACAACATCCTGGAGTTGGGGAACTCAGCAGCCCTGACTCAGAATGAAGTGCTTTTAAAATTCTAAGTGTTTTAAAGCCGCTTTCTTTCCTCACATAAGAGATGCAATTTTATTTCTCTATGACTGAACTTAATTTCTATTTCCACCTCAGCATTCCACAGGGTAGAAGACACTCAAACCTAGGGTTCTCTTGCTCCTTTTCCTAAGACTATTAATGTTTCTGTCTAAAAATCCTCTCAGGCCAACAGAGTATCTACTACCTACTGCACCCCTGGGGACAAAGCCCCAAAGCACTCTGCTCTCCCCCATTACTATGTTCACTATGAGCCTGGAGATTGACTGGTTTACACAGTCTCAAGGAAGAGGCTTTTTAGTTCTGACTAGATCATTCAATAAACTCAACAGTGCTTCACATAAGATCACCTAGGTCATGAGCAAACTGAGTGATGTAACGATTCCAGCAGTGATATTAAACCTAAGTTTTGTCTATTCTGCCATATTCAGTACACCTTAAAAAATTCCAAGTAAGCTCCATTCCAAGTAAGCTCCACTCTCCCTTGAGAACAAAACTAATCAAAGCTTCTCAAATGTTCTTTCTGATGGTGCTTGTTCATGGGCCAAACGCAGCCATGCTTAGAGTCCCCAGGCACGCACCTTTGTACACA
The DNA here is from genome assembly GCF_000298275.1 of Orycteropus afer afer. Classification (NCBI taxonomy): domain Eukaryota; kingdom Metazoa; phylum Chordata; class Mammalia; order Tubulidentata; family Orycteropodidae; genus Orycteropus; species Orycteropus afer. The sequence continues at coordinate 3,148,311 of NW_006921654.1, forward strand.
CCACCAACACTGGGATCCCCAGGTTATGAGTTAGCACATTGTCACCAAGAGGCAGGGCAACATTCTCTTCATCTGGGCCTGAGGTGACAGGCCCTCTTCTCTGAGGAGAACCTTGACAACCTTCTTCAGGCTCGACGTAGTCTTGGAAATCTTTCACAACTATGGGGGGAAAAGAACATATAAATTAACCGCATGTATGTATTCACAGATTCACTATTACAAATATAGATGGCGGCTTGAGAAACTGAAAATGGCAGTAACAAGCACAGAGCATCACAGCTGTGACAATTATCCCAAATATGGCGACACTGGAAATGAACAATTTGAGCTCCATAAGAACACCGTGTCTATACTGCTGAGGAGTGCCAGTATTGCAGAATGGGGGTGCACTCGCCGAACTCCAGCACCGCAGGCACCCCTCATCATCCTCACTCTCGTGGACATAAGTCTCATCCTGAGGGGATCTCGAGTCATGTGTACAGTGTACATGGGCCTGATCTACCTAGATCAAGAAGGGTCAGTGATACAACATCCATTTCCTGGCTCATATGTGCAATGCTCTGGCCAACAGTACAACCCCACAGGAGGGCCTTCAAACAGAGTGGTCCACAGCCTTGGTTAAACCCCCAAAAAACCACTGCCGTCAACTTGATTCTGACTCACAGTGACCCTGCTGGACAGAGAGCAACTACCCCATAGGGTTACCAAGACTATAAATCTCTACAGTCACAGACCGCCATATCTTTCACCTGAGGAACAGTTGGGAGTTTGACTTGCCAACTTTATAGATGGCAGCAGAGGACTTTAACTGTGAAGTCAGGTGACAATAAAACCCAAAGACTTTCACTTTCACTGGTAGTCTTCAAGGCTTATGGGTCAAGCAAGAACAGGGCATGAAGATGAAAGCAGCTCTGAGCCAGAGGAGCAAACAGGAAGCTCTTCTCCACCCAACAGCACTGAGGGACCAAAAGGCCCTCACCACCACCGTGATCACTACGTAAACCCAAATTCTGGATTCAAGAGGACCTGGAGAAAGATGCACAGTCCTCTTCGCTCACAAACTAAGCCCTACAGTGCATGTGAAAACTCATTTCGACAACCTCACTCATGTCTTTCATTGCCAGTGTACAATCTATTCCAGTGATCTCGTGTCTATTTTGGATAAAAACAGAGAAGAGTTTTCTAACAAACTTAGCACAGCTGTTGAAAGGTCTTGGAGGAATGAAAGAGCCTCACATTTTCTGTTTCAAAGCATTTTAACAAATCTCCAAATCAATGAAAAATACAATGGCTTACTTGTCTGGGTAGGCTCTCTAACTGCCCGACATCACGTGAGGCATTAGAGCAAGGCGATGCCGGCAGTGAGTATGGCGGAGCCTGGAACGGGTTACAGGTGGAGCCCAGGAGCCATGGGAAGCGAGATGGAGCTGGGGCAGCTCAGTCAGCTCCGTGAGCCCCTGGTACCCAGTATGTGCTGCACAAACGCCACGTGTCTTGAAGTGAAAATGGCTGAGAGGCCTGGTTCACACTAATCACACTTAAAGGAACGGCTTACTTAGACTGACCAACAACACTAGGAAATGCATGTCTGTTTTTTTCTTTTTTAACAACTTAGTGTTTTAGAAAATAGGTTAGAACGAGCAAATGTTTAAAGCATACAAGTAAGTTAAAAGAGAGGATCAGAAAACAGTGAGGACTGTGTAACTGAGACAGTCTAGTGTGCATTTCCCTCAGGGGACATACACACCAGGGTCACAATCTCTCTCTAGAGGGTGGACAGCCGCTATGTCAAGGCAAGGCCTGGTAGCTCACCTGAGGCTCCCCTTTGGCATCAGCTAGAAGCGTATGGGAAGGAGATGGCAACTGTTCCACCCCAGCTGCTGCTGTCTCTCTTCCCTCCCACCTCACTGATCACTCCACCTAATCTCCTCCCTCTACGTAAGGAAGGCACGCTGCAGACATCCACCAGAAAGGCAAGACTAACTGACACACAGCACCCCTCTGGCCGCTGCTCACCCGGAGGGATCCTGCCACAGACAAACAGCTGCCACAGACCCAGGACCACTGGGGAACCCAATCTGGAAAGAGAGCAGCTGCCCAGGGGCAGCCAGCCCTTCACTCACTCAGTATAATACCCAGAGTCTAATTAAACTGGAAAGAGAGACTACTCTAAGCAAGAAAATGGCCAATTGTTTTATTAAAACGTCACCTAAAACCAATGGTAACAAAAGCACTCCTTTGATGGCACCTGACGACAACCCTCATTCCGAGTATCTCGGAGGAAGGGCAAGGGAAACAGAGGCCCTCAAAGGTTAATCAGAAGCATGAGTCCTGGACCTGGTCCCAGCAAACGCTCCTTGCCCTCCAGTGTCCTCCCCTTTCCCTCCTTAGTACTGAGCCCTGACATCCAGCAGAATACATTGTCCAGCCTCCTTAAAAGACAGGAGGCATGCACCCTTCTGCCTCTTTCTGCTTCCTCCATCCCGCTGCCTGGAACACGATGTGAATGCTAGAGGTCTAGATGTCAGGAAGAGAACCACACCTAAGATGACAAAGCAGCAGCAAAGAGCCCACGTCCTGAACTGCCTACCCCTAGATCTCATCTACAAGAGAGAACTAACCTTCAGTCTTGTTTAGGCCAGTGCTATCTTTGGTTTACTGTCACATGCAGCTGAATCTAATCCTAAGTGACACAGACATCAATGACTAAGACCACAAAATTCCACATCTCAGGAACAATAAACCCCCCCGGAACAGAAAACTTGTCTGCTATATTCACCACTGTAGCCCCAGTGCCTGCAACAGTGCTTGGTACAAGCCAGACACGTTCCCTGTCTCGGAAAGAAAAGAGGTAGTAAAAATAACGCCTTCAGTGGTGATGGTCACACAACACTGCAAATGTAATTCACATCATTTAAGAATGGTTTAAATGGCAAACCGTATGTAATATATATTACACCACAATTTAAAAACAAGAAAAAACACTCGGCTCAGTCTCTCTTCTTTCTGTTTTAACAGATCTTTACAAAGTACCACTCTTTTAAGAAAACAGGCTCAGAGGACGGACGTCTCCAGTGTATTAACCCACTTATCTAGGTGCGACGCTGCACGTGCCGTGGACGACAAACAACTCTTCAGCGTCAGAACTACCCTGAGCAGTTGTCGTTGGGGTCTCTGTTTCAGGGAAAAAGAGGCATTATCTAGAAAGGTCAGTGGTTGAAGACAGGCAAGCTGAGCTGCATAACAATCACCTGGCACACACGCGGGTGCCCCAGGAAACACGCACACAACCAAAGAATATGTGAACAACTCCATTTTAGTTAATTTGGGACAGGAGCAAAAATGAAGGGTGGGGCAGGAAGATGCACAGCAGGAAATTCAATGTGAAAAGCACATCAAAATTTCTGAAGCCCACTGCCAGGGAGTGTGAAGATCCCATGCGCCGTGCCCAGAAGCCCTCATTAATTCGCTAATGTGAATGATGTCATCCTGTGGAAATAAGCCAGACTAAGCCACGCCTGCCCTGGCCAAGGCTGCGGTCACTGTTGCCACTGCCACTGCTGCTACTGCCCCGGCTCCAGCCCCTGCCCCTCCCACTTCCCTGGCAAGTGGACAGGAGCTGATGTAACTTCACAGAAGCAAGGGAAAGGAAAAACAAGACTCAGAACCACATTAAGAAGAGAAAAGAAAAAACCCAAAACTTCCTTAATTTTAAAGTTCTTTGTTCTCAAAAGAACTTGGATGTCCTTAGCCTTAATAGCCTTTCATTTTGATGACAAAAAAATGATTCTCCCATTTCTAGCTGAAGTAGTATTTGCTGGATTCCAAAACGAACTAAGAAGGAAATGGAAGAATTTCTTTTTCAGGGCCCACAGTGCCTCAGTCACCAAAGGGGATGCCAGGGCAACGGACTCACACTGTAGAGACCCCAGAAGTCCCCACCCCCACTGACGCTAATGAAGCAGACAGAGGGCAACAGAAATGTAAAACCATCCATAGATCTCATCCTGGTTTTTTTCTTTTCGGGGCGGGTAGTGGTGAGGAAGGAACCCTTAGTTTTAAAGAGAGTCAATGAAGATAACAAACAACACAGACTCATTTACAGGTGTTCCCTGATTTTCAAAAGTTCACTTTATGCCACTTCGCTTCTACAGAAGAGCTATGGCAGTATTCGTTTTCCCTAACCAAAAGAAATCTAAAGATTTTTCACTTTTATGAAAAAAAGGTGAAGAGGGCACCCAGCGTTCAGCATTTGTTCTAAGCGAGCCATCAAAGAGGCAGGGCACACCCTCAGCAGCAGAGCCGTGTCACCAAGCTCCTTCCCGGAAAACCACAGTCAACACCTCAGCATCGAGCTGCCAGAGCTCTGAACTGTGCCTGGAAACACTGTATGGTAGTGTTATTTGAGGTTTCAGGTGCTATTTAATATGACTTGGTAGGTTATTTTCGGGGTCTGGGAGCACTCAAAAACTTTTCCCATAGAAATTAATGGTGACAACGCTTTGTTTATGCCATTCTGCTCACGGAAGGTTCTCAGGAATGCTCTGCTTTCAGGTAACAAGGAAACCTGTAGTTTTCTCAGCTGTCACACTTGAGGTAAAGACTATGCAAACAATTTTTCACAACTGAACTTATAAAAGCAACTTTGAAATAAAGGGTGCAAACAAACAAAATACAAACACCCTGTCAGGGCAGCTTTGCATTCTCCTAATACTGTGAAAAGGAAGATGATCAGAACCTTCCAAAGAGACTAAATTTTCCAATTAAGAAAATTGTTTTACTTACACTTCCGTTCCAGTTCCCTCATCTCTTCTGGTGGAATTTTCATTTTATCAATGTGCCCACGTAAAACACTAGCCCATTTCTGTAGAGATTCCATCACAGTCCAAGGCCTAGACATGTCTGCAACAAAAATGACCAGGGTCTCTGGCAAGGACTCAGCAGAAACAGCAAACTTCAGCAGGCCTTTGTGGTACAGGTCTCCGTCCAGAATCCACACGTTGCAGCGCGTCTGATCTGGGAAAAGAGGTAAAGGTAAGTTACCACATGACAATGACCATCAGCACAGCTCTGAGAAGAGCCACGAGGAAAAACCTAAAGGTGACGACCAGAGAACTCCACACAGAATGCAGACAGAAATCTTAACCAGAAATGGGTCCAAGTGCTCAGTGGACGGCAACTCTCAGTCTTGGTGCCTAACATTTTCAGACTTAAAACTTAAAAACCACCGTAAGATACATAGTGTCCACATCTAAAAAGATGCCAGCAATATCTGAGGAATTAAGTCATTTTCACTTTCAAGGAGCCAAAAGATACGAAGGAAAACTGCCTATGTTCTCTGTTCAACCACGCCCTCATTCAAATATCGATTCACCTAAGATATCAGCAATCTGTGAGCCAAACAAAGTCACTGGGTTAAACAACTCTTCTTGTGTCATTCACACTGAGTAGCACACTCATTCACTACCAAGGGTCCCAGAGACAGGACCTTTGTATTTAAACAGCAAGCTACAATCATTAGTGATATAAACTAGAATATAAATTGTTTAGATAACACTAAAGAATTACAGATACTTCAGTGTGGTAACAGTATGATTACATATATTTTTAAATATCTTTTACACGTACACTTAGAAGTATGTACAGATGAAACGATATAATGTCTGAAATGTTCTTCAAAATAATCCCATGTGGAGCAGAGGGAAAAGAGTACAGTTGAAGCAAAACGGACCAAGAACTGGGAGCTGTGGAAACCGGGTGACGGACGCCTGGGGGCTCACTGTACTCATCTCTCCACTTTGTATATACTTTAAAGTTTCCATAATAAAAAAAACCAGAAACACGTATGTACTAATGTGCAAATGATGGCATTTAAGGAGCATGTGGTTGTACAATCACACCTGGATGATCAAACTACAGAAGCCAATTCTCCAAATTTGCACTATATTTTTAAAAAGTTTATATGTCTTTTATGAGAACAACTTTTCACAAAAGTACCTTGAGGAAAAACTCCTACCATCAAAAATACTGTCTCATTAACTTTTTCCCCACTTTATTCCAGCATATACTTTAAAAATCTGTCTCTCATTAGCTACCTTTTTAAGTATAATCAATTCATTAACATGCTCCAAATGTTTACAATATTCATGTCTTTATTCCAACATTCTAATAAGGAATCTATATCCAGCTACACTTTCAAATGCTAATACATTTTAGGCAATAAGTTTTGTTTTAGGTTTGATGAATGCCTTCAAAAACACTGCTGTCTACCTAAAGCCTGTGAGCGTGATACCCACCCAGCACCAGCCATGCTTCCTTTTTTCCAGTCTCTCTCCCTGCTCGCTACATACTACACATAACTCACCCATATGCTTGGTGTTAAACAGATGCCCCCAACCCTGTAGGCAGAGGTCCCTTGACAGATAGTGTCCAACCACAAACTCAGGACAAGCCACAGACTATTTTCTCTATCTGGGTGACTGTCTGCAGGAGTGTGTATTTATAATCAGTCACATCACACAATTAAAAAAAAAATAGGGCTGAAACAGGTATAATTAACCACAAGGGCGGGCAACCCTTTCACCAAAGAGGAACTCACATGTGGGAGGCCTAAAAACAAACAAAAATAAGACCATAAGTGCAGACATCAAGAAGCTTTTAAGGTAACCTTAAAGGAATCTGAAACAGATGTCAACATACTTCAACTCAAAGGCAAGTGACTCTGATTAGCATGAGGCACTGGCATGAAACACATTCATGGCCTCTTCAAACAGAAGACGCTGTAGCATCACAGAACATCCACACCATGTTCTGTACTTTGAAAGGAACAAGACAAAAAGGGACTAGAGCTACCACATCTCATCCACTCTGCTAAGCCTGACACACATCATTCCTCATCTGCCGAGCTATAAAACAGAGATCAGTACATCACTCCACTAAAATGAGGAAACTGAGGTGCAGAGTGGCTAAGTTACCCGAGGCCACACAACTAGTAAGTGCAGGAGTGGGACTCAAAATCAGTTACCACAATAATCATGCTGCCCAACAGACAGGAAGCAAAAGATTCAGGTCCAGGTGAGGTCCTCCAGGCCGGCCGGCTCATTAGCCCGAGTCCACCGAGAACCTGCCCAGAGTCCAGGGGGCCTAGACGGAAACTTCCCACCTCTGTTCTTTTTACAAAGAGACAGCCCTAGGTACTGGTCACCCTCCTGCCTTCCTCTCACATCCTTTAGGGGAATGTCCAGCAAGACAAAGGACGTGCAGGGGAGGGGGGGCAGGGATAAAAGCCCCGGGGCTCTAACATTAATCTGAAGCCTGTTTCCAAGTTTAAACCAGAGACCCTTACCCATGGCCTCTACTACTGATTCTTGGTGATTACAGAACTACAATGCTGGAAAGGGCAGCCTCTACATTTCACCAGTTATTTCACAAAGATCTTTCATCTTTAGGCCACACAGATAACTGCCCTACAAAGAAAAAGACCCAAGCGCCAGTGAGTGTTCCTTTTAGAGTCATTCTAAAGCCCTAACACAAAGACTAAAAGATTATAAAGGAGGCATTACTGAGTCCTGGCAACCAGAAACTACTGTTCCAGTCCAACTCACACTCACAAGAAAGAATATTAAAAATAAATATCTAATCCCAAGAAGAGTGCTTTTAGTCACCTTAACCATTCTTTAGGGAGAAACTGTTATGATCTACATTTTAAAGGTAAGGAATTAAAAAAGAGAACATTAGCACCCCCTTGTCCCTATCCCCTCCACCAAACACAGGAAATTAGCATTTCTAAACTGTCACACAGAGAGTCAGAAACCTCTCTTGTGAACATGTTGAGCTGTAACGCTGTGCCACACCACTTTCAGACTCCACTAGAACCAGGAAGAGTCACAATGGTGCTCCCATCAGCTGGCAAGCATTTCTCTCCTACAGAAGCCCAAAGCTTTTCAAAACACTGTTTTTACTGCCTTCATGTTTACCTGCAACTTTACCCTCCTTTAAAGTGGGGGCTAGTTACAGCAGCGGCTACAGTTCCATTCCCCACTTTTGCTAGAAATTCTACACAGGAGAGTGGGTAAGATCCTGCAGGAGACATACACTTCATCTACTGCCTTGTCACCAACTCTTGTAGAGCTAAACAGAAAACTAGGAATGCCTGAACATGTTGCAAGAGCTGCAACCAGGAGTCTGAGTCCTGCAGACACCCGCCAGGGAGCAAAGTTTCACTCACCATCTCGGTCTTCGTCGTGAACACTGAGGTAGAGATACTCTAGGCCTCTTCCTTTTTTGCCGTGCTCAGCTCCTTGTAGCTTAGTCATAAGGGTTGTTTTCCCAGAACCATCTTCACCTACAAATGGTTTTTGCAGGAAGACAAAGGTGTTTATTCTGGGCAAAGATGAGGAGTCCTGAATTTGAATGATGAGGAATAGCTAAATATTTCATGCAAAGCCTCTGCTGAGGTCTCATGTGCATCTGTAAACAAAGCAGGCTTTGCTGTAAGACTGGCTGGACCGGGTGTGTGTGTTGGGGGGGGCGGGGGGTAAAGGCCTCAAATCCTAAAGTGATATTCTATGACAGTTACCCTCACTTTACAAGAGAAGGAATAAGACCACAGGCCCTACCTACAATTAGAAGACCCACATTTGGAGAAGTGAAAGGAAAAAATGGGGCTACTTTTTCACAAAGTAAACATTTACCACAGGGAAGAAATCTTCAAAATAAAATTAACGTCAAATCCAGGAACTCAGAACAAAACAATGTCTGAGTCTGCCCCACAATCCTGAAGGATAGAGGTTATTATTCATTCTCTTTTAGTACATCTCCTTCATTAGCATTTTAAGGCTGGGAAACTGATAAAAATAATTATAGACCTCAACAAAACTCTTAAGTACATCCATAATTATCAAGCATCTTCTTACCTCCCTCTACCCAACTAACCAGCCTCCCTCCCCTCACAGAAAAACAAAACCCTAAGTATCAAGGAAAACCAGCAAGAAGAAACATCAGTAGGTTGCCCTGGGTTTTAATGATATGGCATTCCATCCCATGAGACTGAAAGACATTCCGGGACCAAAGGCCTCCTCTCCATCCCCAATGTCACTACTCCATCCAGGTCCTCCACATCCCACCCCAGCCCATGGGCAGCATCTAGCAGCCTGACTCTGATCTCTGTCCATTTCAAACCACTCACCACTCTGCTGCCAGTTACCTTTCTAAACCACAGATCTAGTGATGGTGACCTCTCATGGCGTAGTACCTAAGGCACGTGACTAACCAGAAGGCTGGTGGTTCAAACCCACCAGTCACTCCTCAGGAGGAAGACTGGGCAATCTACTTCCGTAGTGATACCACCTCAGAAACCCAAGGAGGGGTCGCTGTGAGTCGGCTCCAACTCAACGGCAGTGAGTTTGTTTTTTGGTTGAGTGATGGTGATAATCTCTAACAGCTCCCTATGACATGCTGCAGTGGTGACGACCTGAGGACCACCACTAAGAAAAAATGGGAACCCCACTAAGGGAGAAATTCTTAGGAGGGCTGGAGTTTCCTGAAAGCAAAGGCCCCTGAGGATTAGAGACTTTCAGTAAGAAGCACTGACTCTAACCTCTCACAACACTCCTCCAATTTACCTCATCAATCACCTTCTGCAAGAAGTTTCTAAGTTTCCAGTCTCAAATCCTCCTGCCATCTCTGTGTTCCTGCAAACTCTGTACCCCCTCCCCTTTAGACTTAGACTTCAAAACACCAGACTCCAAAATTAGCTTCTTTCATTCCCAAGCAGTGTGATACTCTCTCACCAATCCGCCCCCGTTGGTATGGTGCAATCACTAACATCTGTCTCCCAATGGACAGATTTCTCTGTCGCGTCTTAGAGATGTCTGTGTTATCCCAGACTCGACAAATAGCTCTACTGTGTGAATGAACGCAAACTTCCTTAATTGTAAGAACAAACTGAGAGCAGAAGGCAGAAGGGTTAAGCGACCTGACTGGGTTAACTCAGCAGTGAGGGCTGGAGTAATGCAGGGAGTCCCGGGTGCTGCCTCCCAGGCCTGGCCCGAAAAACCTCCAGTGCTGCTCTTGCAGGTCCCTCTGGCCTCTCCCTACAGCTCCGGCCCCTAGTCACCTGGGTCTCCCAACTCCTCCACCGTGTATCTACTGCCACCCCTCTTCACGGGGCAAGGGCATTTAAACCCAGGCCGATTCTGCGGCCAAGTGACTTAAGGGATGTGCCGACAACCCCACACCAGCACCGCTGGACTCTCTAGAAGGGGCAACATCCCAACGTCGGGCGTGGTGGGCTTGGTCACTCGCCGGATGCCCAGGTTCTGCAGTGGCCTCGCGGCCCCAAGGCGTGAGACAGGCGCCCGCCTCGCCCACCCAGGTCCTGGGCAACGCCCGCTGCCGGCGCTTACCGAAAACTAGGATGTTCTTGCCGGACGGCAGCTTGGACCTGGCGCGAGTGGACACTTCGCTCAAGATCGAGGACCTACAGAAACAATGACAACAAGAGTCATCCCCCGGGCTAGCCCCTGAAGCCAAGACCCTGGACCTTACCGGCCTGCCAGTCTGTCCGACGATCCGACTCAGCCTGGCCCCCGGGTTCCCCACCCGGCCGCGTCCTCCCCGGCCTGGCCTGGCCGCCCCACGACCTCACCACAAACTCTGGCCCTCTTCCTCCTCACTGGTCAGGTCACCGGCGGTCGCGACTGCCGGCCCGTTAGGGCCCAGCAGCAGCTTCTTCTCCACCCCCACCGGCGCCATCTTGCCAACTGCAGCCACAAAGACTGCCCTCCCCCGGGCCCGCCGAGGACCCGCTAGGACCCTGATAGGGCCGCCCGCCGCCCGCCGCCTCCGAGCAGCGCCTCACGCCGCCCGCTCCGCAGGGTCTGCGTCTTCCCGCCGTGTCCCGCAGGGCTTTCGACGCCTGCGGGCTCCCGGAGGATCGAGAGGCCGCCGCACTGAAGAGCAGCGGTCAGGCGACCGCCGGGGCAGCCATGCGCAGGGAGGTGCCGGAGGCGGCGGGAGCTGAGCCTCGGGCCGGAGGGAGCGCTGGCGGCCTCTGCTGGCCGAGAGGCGCAGCGGCGCCGGGTCCCGCCTCGAGTCCTCGCTCAGCTGGCAGATGCAGCTGTGCCAGGAGAACTGAGGCAGCCAGTTGGAGGGACGGGGTAAGTCCAGGTTCACAATCAGACCACACGATAACGGCATTTATCCAACGTTTATCGTGTGCCAAACAGTACATCATGTCATGCAATATCCCACTGAATCATGTCTCACCCACTTAAAGATGAGGACACTGAAGCTCATTGTGTGTGTGTGTGTGTGTGTGTGTGAGTGATTTGGGTGAAAATTTACAGAGCAAATTCACTTTCCATACAGCAGTTCACATACACTTTGTCTCATGACCTTGACCACAATTTACCACAATGCAACAGTTTCCCTTCCACTTCCTCCCAATAGTTACCTCTTCCCTGTGTCCATCCCTCCATGCTCTCCTACCCCCTGACCTGTCTCCCTGTGTATAAACAGCCCTTCTTTCTCCCATGATTGTTCTCTCCAAGGAGTGTATCTACCTAAGGTAAATGTTCAACTCATACCCAGTCTGTTTGGCTGGAAGCCATAGGTATGGGTTCAACTCCAGACCTGAAGGGCAGCTGGGGGCCACAGTCTCAGTGGTTCCACCAGGCTCTGTCAGACCAGCAAACCTGGTGCCCCCCTTTTTAATCTCCAAATGATTTTTAGTTTTGTTCCACATTGTTCTCTCCCTTTCTATCCAGGATCTCCTACACAGATTCCCACTTCGAGTGGTTGACAATGGTAGCCGGGCACCATCTCATAGTCATATAGGCTGCGGATCACATGGTGTACCAGTCGCTAGGACTAATTGTTTCCATTAAGTTTTGGTTTTCTTCATTCTTCTTTGCTCTGGATGAGAAACTCAGACATTTTAAGAAACCTGCCCGAAGACTCAATGCCAGAAGTTAGCATCGCAGCACTCCCAATCTTATTCACCAATCTTAAACTATCCTGTCGTTAACTTTGCCTAATCCTAATCAAACCCTTCACTGAAAAATCACCCTTAAATGAGACCCCAAAATCTTCATAAATATTTCGCTTTTGCTCTCCTTCTTCATGGCAGTGTCTTTACTGTAGTAAACAATACATTTGGTTTTGCTTTATTAGCAGGTTGTTTTGATATTTTCAGGGATCTGGAATTTGGTAACAGAAATGGGAGTCTTTAATTTCTTCTCAAGAAAAAAAAAGGGGGAGAGGTGAAGAAAAGTGAAGGGGATGTGAGAGGGGGGAAAGGGAAAGAAGTAAAAAGACATTCCATGGATCCATAATAGCCGAAAAGTGGAAACAACTGAAATGTTCATCAACTGATGAATACATAAACAAACCATTTTATCTATCTATGTCTATATATCTATATACACACACATACATACACATGCACACACACACAGTGGAATATTATTTGGCAATAAAAAGTACTGACTGAAGTACTGATGCTACAACATGGATGAACCTTAAAAACATTATGCTAGGTGATAACATACTACACAAAACATTGTTCCACCTCCTACTTTGGGGAGTAGCAACTGGCATCTTAAAAGCTTGCAAGCTGCCATCTAGATGTAACGATGGGTCTCTGCTCATCCAGAGCAAAGAAGAATAAAGAAAACCAAAAATTCATAGAAACAGTTAGTCCTAGCAACTGGTACACCATGCAATCCACAGCCTACATGACTATGAGACCAGAAGAACTAGATGGTGCCCAGCTACCACTGTCAACCACTTGGAAGGGGATCTATGTAGGAGATCCTGAATAGAGAGGGAGAACAATGTGGAACAGAACTCAAATTCATTTGGAGAAAAAAAAGGGGGGGGGAGACTAGGTTTGCTTGTCCAATGGAGCCTGGTGGAACCACTGAGACTGTGGCCACTAGCTGCCCTTCAGGTCTGGAATTGAACCCACACCTGTGACTTCCAGCCAAACAAAAGACAGGCATAGGAGTTGAACATGTACCTGAGGTAGATACACTCCTTGGAGAGAACAATCATGGGAGAAAGAAGGGCTGTTTATGCACAGGGAGACAGCTCAGGGGGCAGGA
>NW_006921654.1:3161961-3163962 GCF_000298275.1 Orycteropus afer afer
CAGTCTCGTCATGGGGAATAACTACCACCAGCTGCCCAGCCACTCAACCAGGCCCAACCAAGCTGATACACAAACATAACCACCACAGGTAAGTTATGGTCAATGTCATGAAACAAAGTGTATGTGAACTGCTGTATGGAAAGTGAATTTGCTCTGTAAATTTTCACCCAAATCACACACACACACACACACACAAATCATGCTAGGTGAAAGGTAGGCGCTCTGGTAGCATAGTACGTAGGCACTTGACTGTTAACCAGAAAGCTGGCAGTTCAAACCCACTAGCCACGCCTCGGAAGGAAGGTTGGGCAATCTACTTCCGTAGTGATACTGCCTCAGAAACCGAAGGAGGAATCGCTATGAGTCAGGTCTGACACGATGGCACATAACAACAACAGGTAAAAGGTAGTTAAAGCATTGAGCTGCTAAGCAAGAGGTAGGCAGTTTAAACCCACCAGCCCCACCACAGGAGGAAGATGAGGCAATCTGCTTCCATAAAGATTTACAACCCTGGAAATCCTATGGGGCAGTTCTACTGTCCTATAGGGTCGCTGTGAGTTGGAATAGACTTGATGGCAGTGGGTTTGGTTTGGTTTTTAGTTGAAAGAAGGAGCCACTGGGTGGTGCAAAGGGTTAACATGCACTGAGCTGCTGAGTGAAGGAAAGGCTGGGGCTTCACGTCCACCCAGAGGCATTTTAGACAAGAGGCCTGACAGTCTACTTCCCAAAACTCAGCCATGGAGAACCCCATGGAGCACAGTTCTACTTGGACACGCAGGGGCTCGACGTTCGTCAGGGTCAGCTCCATGGCAACTGGACTGGTAGAATCTTAACAGTGAGGTTACAAATAAGCATCCTTAAATAACCATAATCTAAGGGTTAACTATCCTAACTGAAATCTGAGAGCTGGTCATGTAGGATGCCGAGAAGCATCTTGGGTAGAGTCCACAAAAACCATTGGGTCTCTACCACAGTCTTGTGGGATAACTCAGTTAACTGACATAACATAGGTCATGAAGACAATACTCTGCAGCCTAGTTTGGTGAGCAATAGCTGGTGTGTTAAAAGCTTGCAAGTGGCCACTTAACAACTACTTGTCTCTACTCATCTACAACAAAAGTTAAGAAAACCAAAGACTCAAAGAAGAAACTAGTCCACAGGACTAAAAGTCCACGTGAATCATGGCCTCATCTAGCCTGAGACCAGAACTAGACGGTGCCCGGCTACCACTGCCAACCATTCTGACCAGGGACACAATAGAAGGTTTAAGATAGAAAGGGAGGAAAACGTAAAACAAAACTCAAATTCTTAAAAAGCGCCAGCCTTACTGGACCGAGACAGACTAGAGGAACCCCCAAGATTTTTTACCTCAGATACCCTTAGTACCATGGTGTACCAGTACTTGGAACTAAAGCCTCTCCTGGTGGTCAGCTTTCATCCAAATAATAGACTGGATTATAAAAGAAACAGTATCACTCATGAATACTGTGTTCCCTTCAATAATCAACTGTATGTGACCCAATGGTCAAATTTACCCTACAACAAAGATGAGAAGCTAAGAAGGGGCAAGGAAGCTAAATTAATGAAAACACAATAAAAAATAAAAATGGAAATAACGAGAATGCTGGCACATTAAGAAAAAAAGGAAGCAATGTCATGGGAAAAGATGTCTAGAGATTGTTAAGTGGGAACATAATTTGCTATGTAGGAGCTCTGATGGCGTAGTGCCTAAGGTACTTGACTGCTAACCAGAAGGCTGGTGGTTCAAACCCACCAGCCTCTCCTTGGAAGGAAGGTTGGGCAATCTATTTCCATAGTGATACCACCTCCACCTCAGAAACCCAAAGAGGGATTTGGGTGAAGAGAAAGGCAACGTACCAAATGTGAGTGACCAATATGGCAGCACTGAGGATGAGAAAGACATAGAGAGGTACATGGGAAGTACAGACAACAAATATGAACCCTTTTGCATATACAGTACTGAGTTCTCAGTGAAGGCAA
>NW_006921654.1:3166007-3174284 GCF_000298275.1 Orycteropus afer afer
GGTCAATGACATGAGACAAAGTATATGTGAACTGCTGTATGGAAAGTGAATTTGCTCTGTAAATCTTCACCCAAATCACACACACAAAAAAAGAAACAAACAAACAAACAAACCCAAAGAGGGGTCATTATGAGATTATGAGTCGGGCAGACTCCATGGCACATAACAACAACAATTTGCTATGTAAACTTTCACCTAAAACACAATTAAAAAACAAAAACAAAACCCTTGGGCCTCTAGCAAAGCAAGTGATCCCCTACTCTCCCCTCTATACTTAGGGTCACAATTCTGTCTGGGCACATTTACAAATGACCCTAAATGAGTTTTCAGGGTCTCAGAAGGCAGTCCAAACCAAACAAACTCACTGCCCAACCTTCCTTCTGAGGCCTTAGGCACTACACCACCAGAGCTCCCAGTCCAGGTTATTTTAAATATGGTATCACTGACTGATACAAAACAGTGTCTAAGCTACTATGTGGGAGCTCTGGTGGCATGTTGTTGTTGTTGTTGTTGTTGTTAAGTGCCGTCGAGTCGTTTCCGACTCATAGCGACCCCATGCACAGCAGAACAAAACACTGCCCGATCCCGCGCCAGCCCCACAATCCCTGCTATACTTGAGCCCATCATTGCAGCCACCGTATCAATCCATCTCGTTGAAGGCCTGCCCCTCTTTCGTCGACCCTCCACCCTACCAAGCATGACATCCTTCTCCAGGGAATGGTCCCTTCTGACAACATGACCAAAATAGGTGAGACGAAGTCTGGCCATTCTTGCTTCCAAGGAGCATTCTGGCTGCACTTCCTCCAGGACAGATCTGTTAGTTCTTTTAGCAGTCCATGGTACTTTCAGCATTCTTCGCCAGCACCACAACTCAAAAGCATGAACACTTCTTCGGTCTTCCTTATTCATTGTCCAGCTCTCACATGCATACCAGGCGATTGGAAATATCATGGCTTGTGTCAGGCACACCTTAGTCCTCAATGAGATATCCTTGCTCCTCAGCACTTGAAACAGTTCCTTCGCAGTTGACTTTCCCAATGCTACATGTCGTCTAATGTCCTGACTGCTGCTTCCGTTGGCATCGATTGTAGAACCAAGCAACGTGAATTCCTTGACAACCTCAATCTTCTCTCCATTGATTGTGATGCTGCTCATTGGTCCAGTTGTGAGGATTTTTGTTTTCTTTATGTTGAGATGTAATCCATACTGCAGACTGTATTCTTCAACCTTCATCAGTAGGTGCCTTAAGTCATCCTCACTTTCAGCAAGCAAAGTTGTATCATCTGCATATCTCAGGTTGTTAATGATTCTTCCTCCGATCCTGACACCACGTTTTTCTTCATATAGTCCAGCTTCTTGGATTATTTGCTCAGCATATAGATTGAATAAGTGTGGAGAAAGAATACAACCCTGACGCACTCTCTTCTTGATTTTAAACCATGTAGTGTCCCCTTGTTCTGTTCGAACGACAGCCTCCTGGTCAAGGTACAGATTCCTCATGAGTACAATCAAGTGCTCGGGGATTCCCATTCTTCTCAATGTTGTCCATAATTTGTCATGATCCACACAATCAAATGCCTTTGCATAGTCAATAAAACACAAGCAAACATCTTTCTGGTATTCCCTTCCTTGAGCCAAGATCCATCTGACAACAGCTATGATATCCCTTGTTCCACATCCTCTTCTGAATACTGCTTGAACCTCTGGAAGTTCTCTGTCAGTATACTGCTGCAAACGTTTCTGAATTATCTTCAGTAAGATCTTACTTGCATGTGATATTAATGATATTGTTCTATAATTTCTACATTCTGTGGGATCACCTTTCTTTGGAATGGGCACAAATATGGACCTCTTCCAGTCAGTTGGCCAGGTAGCTGTCCTCCAAATCTCTTGGCATAACTGAGTGAGTGCCTCCAATGGGGCATCTGTTTGTTGAAATATCTCAATCGGTATGCCATCAATTCCCGGAGCCTTGTTCTTCGCCAGTTCTTTCATTGCAGCTTTGACTTGTTCCTTCATTACCATTGGTTCTAGATCATATGCCACTTCCTGAAATGGATGAAGATCGATCAGTTCTTTTTGGTACAGTGACTCTGTGTATTCCTGGTGGCATAGTGCAAGGCATTTAACTGCTAACCAGAAGGCTGGCGGTTCAAATCCATCAGCCACTCCTCAGAAGGAAGGTTGGGCAATCTACTTCTGTAGTGATACTGCCTCAGAAACCCAAAGAGGGGTCGCTATGAGTTGAAATCGACTCCATGGCAATGAGTTTTTTTGTTGTAAGGTACCGTGTCATAGTCTTGGGGGTGCTTCTTTAAGTATTGTTTTTCTCTTTATACATACATTGCAATCAATAAAAAAATTGTTACCTAAGACTCACTTTAAATGGAAAAAACACATTTAGATTTTATCTGATAATGCTAACAGACAACTTCTGATGATCTTAACCAATAAAGCTGAGGCAACAGACCAAATATTTTCCCTTGAGATCTAAACCCACTTTCATAAATCTTAAGTAAAAATCAAAATAACCTAGTAGACTATTTAAATCATGCCCATAGTCCTCAGTAAATACAAATAATGGACTGCATTCATTCCCACTGTAATGTGAGTGCTGCAAGGAATTCTAATTGTAAATAACTCTCTTGCCTAAAAAATTTTATAGTTAAATAAAATTTTCTGCTTATTGATTCTTTGGAATTTTCACTGTAGATCACAAAATAAGAAATTTAACAAAAATTCTGCTTTATCCAAGTAGAAACAGTTGGGATGTGAAAAGGTCAAACAGCACATGCTTTAGGGAAATGCTCCCCACCCCCACCCCCAGGACTGGAGAATCTACTGCAATGACAAAGCTGAGAGCCAGTGCCTACAGAAGCACAGCTGATTTCAGGCCCAGACAAGTGCACAGCTGCGGCGTTGAGCATAAGGGAAGATGCAAACAGCATCCTGGGCGGGTCGTGGTGGGCTAGAAAATGAATGAGAAAATTGACACCTCTAGTTTGATTTTCTACGGGAAGAAAACTAACACAAAGACCAACAACAGATTTGTTTTCAACTTTGATAAGTAGTGAACCTGACCAGAGTGTTCAAAACAACTGCACAGTTAGCATATAGAAGAGAAACATTTTAATTAACAAAGTATCAAATATTGACTTAGCTTGTGGAAACCTCACTTGGACATCTTGGAAAATTGTACTAAATTCTAGGGATAAATGTTTGCACTGGGATTAAAAATACAAAAATCTAAAAGTCCCACAGTATCAATTACAATATAATGTCGATTAGGGTTCCAAGGCTGATCGGCTTTTTCTTTCCCCCTGAGATCTGTTGTTCAAAAGTAAAGAAAAATAAAAGACTATTCCCCCCAAAATTTTGATCAGATGAAAGAATTTTACTAATCTGCACACTGAATATGTATGTTTTTTAAATTACTGTAATAATTTGATGATTTCCAGAAAAATAAAAGCTTGTAAATTAAATGGTAGACTGTTTCTATGTTTTCTGGGAGTTTAGAAGAATATTTAAAATTTTGTGTCTTCAAGGTACAAGTCCAAATTTTTTTTTAAAGTCTTTATCCAATCAAGAAGCTGCACACGTCTGGCGTTTGGTCAGCTTGTGGTATTTGTGAGCGAGGTCCACGGCTGTCCTTCCTTGCTGAAAGGGGAAAGACCATAATATTGAGTTCCAGTGATTTCCCATTTTCTTAACTCCTTTGAAAAGGTAATTGACTTCTTCTTCAGTGAAGTTTTTACGAATTCTTCTTTTCTCTGCAATTCATGAGAATTGTAGAATCTATTAGTTCTTACAGAAATAAAAGGGTCTTCTTGAGATCCAAGTAAGTGCTTACCCTCTTCTAAGGATATGAACTATATAGTGATGAAATGTCATGCTGGGGATACTTATCATACGAAAATCTGCTTCGATTAACAGAACAAAACAGTGCTCACTATTAAGCTAGCTGCTGTTACTTTCTCAATAATTGTAACTTAATCCTGTTATAGTAATACTTGCAAGACCTTTCAATCAAGAAATACAGACGTTTATAAAGAGTCACTTGTTAATTCCTGGGAGGACAATTAACGAACAGCTTACCTATCTTACAGTCTTCCCAAAGGGCTCCGTAACGTCATAACATAGAAAAGAATATCAACACTTGTTATTTTAAATATCAGACTGGATTAATATTTTTAAAGAATAAGTGTCTTTTGAAATTCACCTTAATAAATACATTCGCTGCCTAAGTGTCCTTAGCTCAATCAAAACAAAAAAATAACGGTAAGCTGCATAATGGAAGAGGAAGTTCGAAACTATCTTGTTTTTAGGAATACTTTCTACAAGAGAAAATATGCACAGTTACCATCTGTACCTACAAATATTTTCTGGTGATAATTAGTAAGAAATGGTTTTCTTAAACGAAAGACAGGCATTGAGTTGAACACTTCCCTGAGGTAGATACACTCCTTGGAGAGAACAATCATGGGAGAAAGGGCTGTCTATGCACCAGGAGACAGCTCAGGGGGCAGGAGTGCATGGAGCGAAGGACATAGGGAACAGGTAACTATGGGGAGGAAGTGGGAGGTGAGCTGTTGCATCGGGGTAAACTGTACTCAATGTCATGAGATAGAGTGTATGTGAACTGCTGTATGGAAAATGAATTTGCTCTGTAAATTTTCACCCAATCACAATAAAAATGAAAAGAAATGGTTTTCCTTAAGCTTTTCATTCATTATTAATTCATGCTATCATTGTTGGTAGATGGTGGGGAGGAGTTTTTTGTACTCTTCTGCTTGAGGCTGTCGTTACTTCTGTGGGATTGGAAGTACTGTATTTTTCTGCAAATAATGTGCTTGTTATATGTTTTGGTATTTTTGCAAACCTCTGACCCTCTCACTTTAGTTTCCTATGCACACCATGTGCGTTATGTGTGTGTGCATGTAATTCACATGAGCATACTGTATGCAAAATACAGTAGTAATGCTGGGAGACTTGAAAATGCTGCCTATTGCCATCTGTCGACCTCAACTAACAGAGACCTCCACAACTCAGACATTTTAAAACAGAAGAGAAAATCTTCCTTACAACACAAGGATGAGAAATCAATGTGGACAATGTCTCATTATTACTTCATAATATTACTCAGAATGTTCCACGAGGGCAGGGATTTTTGTCTTGTTTTGTTTACCATTGTATCCCCAGTGCCTGGAACAGTGTCTGACACATAGTAAGTGATCTGCAAATATTTGTTGAATAAAAACATTATCATTGCCAAAAATGTTCCAAACTTATCAACAAAGGAGTTCCGGTAAGATGGTGGAATAGGCAAACAGACTGCACAGACCCTTTTCAACAAAGAAAAGGGGAACCAGTTAACACAGATACAGAAGATAATCCTGGAGCCCTGAGCTTTGAAGGGAAGGATATAGAAGTGGACTAAACTCCAACTAGTAGAAGAACATGCATGAAGACACCAAAAAAGGAGACATAGGAGCTGTGGTCTGGCAGCAATCCTGATGGCACAGACAGCTTGGATATTGCCCAGCAGTGCTAGGACCTAAGAATTAACCTAAAAATCGGCCCTGCTAGCTAGGGGCTGCACGGAGTTCTGCACTGGTGGCTGGTGATTAAAAGAGGAAGTGGTGAAGAGAAAGGTGGGCCGAGCTGTGGACTTTTGCCTGTCAGAAGGATACAGCCATTTTGAATGTTTACAAGCAGTTCAACCATTTTGGATATTTAAAGGGACAGCATTCTCCCAGATTCCAGGGACTTAAGAATAGACTCCACTTGTTAGGAACCACAAAGACATTCTGGACACCAATGACTGGAAAGGTGCAGCATTCCCGCTGTTACTCTTATACCCCACACTGTCTTGGTGAATGGAGGTGCAGCCATCCCTCACTCCAACCCAGATTCTGGGTTGGCAGGAATTCCATCCCAGGCTGTGTGCTGGGTTGGAGCCTGGGTGCTTGGCCCCGCCTAGATTTTTTTTTCCTTTTCTTTTTCATTTAGTTTGTTTTTGTCTGTTTAAAATTAATATTATTAATTTTTTTTTTGTATTCCTTTTATTATTATTCTTTACTCTTCCTTTCCCAGGTTCTGGTTTTCAGCTTTTTCTCTCTTCCCTTTTCCTGGTTCCCATTTTTTTCTTTCTTATGGTTAAACCCATTCCTTGTTTTTCTTTTTGCATGTTTCATATTTTTTTTCTTCTTCATTATTCTTCCACTCTACCTTTTTTCTCTTATTGCATCGCCCTCTCCACAAATATTTCGGGTTTTTCTTTTCTTTTTTTGGTTATTGTTCCTGTGTGTTTATACAGTGTGTTTTTGTCCACTTGCTTTTACTTTTTTGATGGTTATTAGATTGTTGTTTTTGTCTAACTGAGTGGGAGACAGCAACAGTGCCTATATGACACAACTACACCTGTGCCTTCAGCTTCACTTACTGAGAGCCACCACCTCCTTCTCCACCAACTGGCCAAAGATAAACGACCTACCAAGAAGAGCCTGACTCATCCTTAACTGCTGTTCACAAACAATTAACAGAGATCTAAATACAACAGTGTCACAATGTCTCTGAGACAATAGACCATCACAGTCCACACAAAGAAATAATATAAAGTGGTAGAAACAAGGGAGCAGGATACAGACCCAGAACACAACCCTGAGGAAGAAGCAGCATTGGAACTCCCTGATAAGGAATTCAAAAGAATTATATTTAGGTATTTTCAAAGGATTGAGAGACAGATCAAGGAAAACACTGACAAAATTAAGGAAAACATAGACAAAACCCTAGAACAATTTTGGAAGAAAATACAAGAATAAAATTCAAAAGAAATGCAAAATTAGAAATGATACAAAAATCTACAGATAGAAATCCAGAAGATTAAGACTAAATTTTCAGAAATAGGTAACACAGAAAGAGGAAAGGAGTAGAACTGAATCAATGGAAGACAGAATTAATGAGATGAATAAATGAGATTAATAAATTACTGAGATGACTCCACAGTCATAATGGGAGACTTTAATATACCACTTTCAATGAAAGTTAGAACAACTGGAAAGAAACTCAACAAAGATGTTGTTTTGGTTACCTAGTGCCACTCTGACAAGAATATACCACAAATCAGATGGCTTTAACAAACAGGAATTTATTCTCTTACAGTTTGGAGGCTTTAAGTCTAAGTTCAAAGTGCCAGGCTCTAGGGGCTGGGTGAAAGCCCTTTAACCTTATAACCTTAGACTTCAGCTCTGCCTCCTGCTCCCAGCCCGCTGGAGCTAGAGGCTTCTCTTCACTCAGACAGCTGCTGGCTGCTGAGACTGACAAACCCAAGGTTGACAAGTAAAATGGCACAGTCCCAATGTTACCAAACCACATGGCAGGCCATTAATTCAAGTCCATTGTAAATGCCAAGGACAGCAGAGCATGGTAGGCTGCTGAACAATGACATGGCTACATGCAGGGTCCAAGTGTGCCATGAGCTAGAGACCATTCCCCAAAGCTGTTTCTTATATATTGGGAAGCAGACCACATACCCAAAGGCAGTTATTCAGCTCCTCACAGTAGATTCTGCCATGGACTTGATTACCAGTCCCATCATGGGGAATACTAAAGCCAGCTGCCCAGCCACTCAACCAGGCCCAGCCAAGTTGACACATAAACTTCACCACCACAGACGCAGAAAAGCTAAACAATACAATCTACCAACTTGACCTTATAGACATCTACAGAGGACTTCACCCAACAACAGCAGTGTCCATGGAACATTCTCCATGATAGACCGTATGTTAGGCCATAAAGCAAGCCTTAATAAATTTTAAAACAATGAAATACTGCAAAG
Organism: Orycteropus afer afer; assembly: GCF_000298275.1. Classification (NCBI taxonomy): domain Eukaryota; kingdom Metazoa; phylum Chordata; class Mammalia; order Tubulidentata; family Orycteropodidae; genus Orycteropus; species Orycteropus afer. The sequence goes on from NW_006921654.1 coordinate 3,173,845, forward strand.
CATCTTCTCACATCACAATGCTATCAAATTAGAAATTAGAAATCAACAATAGGAAGATCAATGGAAAAAGAGCAAACACATGGAAACTGAACAGCACCCTCCTTAAGAAAGACTGGGTAAGAGAAGAAATAAAAAATGAAATAAAAAAATTCCTTGAATCAGGGCAACGTACCAAATGTGAGTGATTAACACGGTGGCACTGAGGAAGAGGAAGACATAGAGAGGTCCATGGGAGGTACAGACAACAAAGATGAACCCTGTGATAGTTGAAGATGTGTCAACTTGGCTGGACTCCAGTTGTGAGTGGTGGTTCCCATGATGGGATCAGATGACTGAGTTCTGAGTGGCTGGTCTGCCCAAGGGGAGTTTCCCCAGGGGTGTGGCCTGCTTGCAATTCTATTCCAAGGACAAGCTGGAAGAACGGCATTCCGGACTATATA
>NW_006921654.1:3180554-3190496 GCF_000298275.1 Orycteropus afer afer
ACTTTTCAGCTTGAACTTGTTGGCTTCTACATGCTTGTGAGCCATTTATCTAAGATAAATTTCTCTCTCTCTCTCTTTCTCTCTCTCTCTCTCTCTCTATATATATATATACTTTGCTGGTTTTTGTGTTTCTCTAGAGAACCCAATCCAACACATATACTTAGTATCTGTGCTCAATTCTTCACAGGTTTCTGCAGCAGAATACTGGGCAGCCTGAGAGGAGCCTCAGTGCTTTCTTTAGTCTTCTTCCCAATGTCGATCAGCATCAGGGGAATATAAGTAACAGGGCTTGGGTCTAGAGACTTGTTTTCAACTCCTTTCAATTAACCCTGAAAGAGAACACTGGGGAAATCTTCAAATGATTACATGCTACAATAATCCCTCCTCAAAAGAATGGTATAAAATTTAGGTGTGACCTATAATCAAAGGAGTGGTAATGAATGTCTGTAACAGACAATTAAAAATGGCAATCTAGTGACCATCCCTGACCAGGCTGGAAGAAAGATACACAGAATCAATCGAATCACCACTTCCTCAAGATGCCATTCTGAATTCTAAAAAAGCAGGCCAAATTATTAACTGTCTGGAACTGTTTGGTTTTAGCTAAAGCAAGTTGAACCTATGAAAGTTGTATGGTAGTTACTGGCTGTCATTTAACTATATGCAGGATGCCACTCCTCGGAAGGAAGGTTGGGCAATCCTACTTCCATAGTGATACTGCCTCGGAAACCCAAGGAGGGGTCGCTATGAGTTGGGGCCAACTCGACGGCAAAACAACAACAGGATGCCACTTTATAATCAATGTCTGAACCTTAATTATGCTCATGTCAGGAGGTTTTGCAGATGACTTTATGACATAAAATGAGTATAGAACATTTTCAGTTGTTACATACTTATTTTTGAGGCATATTGAAGAAAAAAAATCTATTAATTTGATGCCAACTCCTTGTCAAGAACAAGATTTCTAAGTGTAACATGTTCATACAAAAAGATACTCATTTTCTAGCAGTTTCCAGAAAAATACTGGTTTTACAAGTAGGTTCCCCTGTAATGGTACTATACTTAATTTGCATGCAGAAGTTTTGACCTAGAAAAAGATGCAGACATAAAAAGGACATTTCCAGTTTCTTTCTTGATTTTGGCAGTGAGAATGGCCAAATGTATGTAGCAAAATGTTCCTGGCTATACTAAGCCCAAATGTATCCGCAATGAATAAACACATACACAGGCCCTGTAGATGCCACTTGTAGATGGCAAGCAGTGTACTAAACTGCTTACTCTTATTCTGCAGGTATTAACTCCACATATATAAATAAAAATGATAATGTTCTTTAAATCTCTGCAATAAATTTGGAATGGTGATAAACCTGAAACATTAACCCTGTACTTAAATAAAAATTTCCATAAATTAACTCATCATTTAAGATGATTCCATTTTTAAGCAGAACTTTATGGCTGACATTAGTTGTCCCTTCAGTTTTAACTGTCGAAAGTACTAAAGTTATGAATAATCTCTCTGAAGTACTTGTGAGCAGGAGAGTAATTTTAAAATAGACATGTGGTTTAGTGGGTAGAACAGGGGCTTTTGAAGAAAAGACTTGTATTCAAATTGAAGCTCTACCTTTTAACTCATCATCCCTTAAAGTGGGAATAAAATAATTCCTACATGCTAATATTGTTAAATTATAAGGATTAAAGGAAATGATGTTAATAAACTACCTGACAAATGCTTAATGAACGTTATTTTCCGCCTGCTCATTCCTCAGCTGGCGGGCAGTGGGTGAGCAAGCAGCATGGGGAAAGGAAAAGCCAGCCTCTTTCTGAGAAGGCCTGACCTGCACCAGAGCTAAGGGTTAACACCTAGGAGCCTTTAATGATGGGTGCAAGACTAATCAGCTGTTCTTGTCTTTCTCATAAATATATGAAATTTAAGTTTATTAAAAATTAATTGTATTCACTTATTCCTCCAGGGGTAGCAGATTCCTTTGTGAGTTGTCGTCTTCTATGTGGGGTCAGCAGAATTTCTGAAAAACACAGAAAACACTTAGCATGCTTAGAGTATCAATCTGAGAAACAGCAGTCAATTCATTAGTAGGATCCTTCCTGCTCTCCCCTTCTAGTGGGACTCCTTAGTGGGTCAGGTAGAATTTTTAAACCACCACAGACTAATTCTACTCCCTGGGTACATCTTAAATCACTAACTGCTCAAATACATATTTTCTTTCCAACATTATTTTACCCTCTAGTTTTTAATATACTGAATATTTTAGATACATGTTCAGAAGGTATAGTCATAATTACAGTTTCAAAGTTGCTGCATTAATTACTTTTGTTACAGATAATTGATTTCCTTAGTTCACTTTTGTATCTGTCTTCAGCTTCAACAATAACTTTGTGACGATCACATTGGTATGAGCAAGAGTGCAAGAGCTGGCTAAAGTTTCGGCTATTCAGGGATTTTCCTACTGCTATGCAACCTAAAAGAAAACAAATTAAAGTGATGTATAGACGGTACACAACATCTCAGAACAGATCTATGAAAGCAAGTATCTTTATGTTGGTAAATGAATTCAAATCAGAAAATAAATTAGAAATTAAATTTGAAGAAGTTCAAAGTCACGTGAGGAAGTAAAGACAACAAATACAACATAGTGAAATGAGTGTTGGGCTGGAGATGTGAACAGATGGAATAGAGCTACTGTGACAGAGAAGAGCACCTCCCTTGCTCTGACTCACAGCAGGAACCACTGTTAGGGAAGGCATTCAACAAAGTGACCCCATACTGTATAAACTTTCACTGAAAACACAATAAAATAATTATGTAAATAAATAAATACTTAAAAAGTAACCTTAAGGTCTTTTTTTGTTTTTAACCTCTTTAATTATAGTGATTTTCAAACACACAGAATAGACAGAAGAATGTAATGAATCCCCATGTATGTATAACCCAAGTTCAATAATTATGAACCCATGATCAATCTTGTTTAATTCACACCCCTATTTTGCGCTGTCCCTCACATACATATTGGATTACGAAACCGAATATTTGCATTAAAGTATAATTTCATCTGTAAATACTTCATATGTATCCATACAGTTAAGACTCTAATTTTCTTAATAAACACAGAAAACCATTATCACACCTAAGAAAATTATGCTTAATTCCATCTAACATCTAGTCAGTGTTCAAATTTTCCCATCATTTCAACTTTAATTGTGATTTGGGTGAACATTTACAAATTAATTTTCTAATTTTGTTTTGAGACATTCATTGCAATCTCCACAATATAACAGCACTCTTACCATTTCCTCCTTTGTTTACCATTTCCCTTTGTCCTTCTTTCCCAGCCCTTCTTGCCTTGGGCAAATACTAGCTTTAGCTCTCACATGGTTGATTGTTCTAATAATTTAGAACCTTCCTGGTATGGCTGTTCACCTTATAGGCCTATCATTTTCCTGAAAGTTGAGTCACAGAGGTGAGTTCAGTTCCTGGCTTCACAAAGATGTAACAACACAAAAGCAATGTAGTGTGATCTAATGCTGACACTAGGAACTACCTTGAGCTAGCAATCATTCAGGTCCAACAGATGATGACTATTGTATTTCCCTTATAAAATTGATAAGGGAAAATTCCAAATTCATCCCAGTGCCAGATGGCACCAAGGTGGACAGTCTGGGAACTGTAGCTTTAGACTACTGAGAGGAAAGGATTCCAAGGAGTGATAGTCAAGAGCTACCATTGTTGCTGTTGTTGTTATGTGCCATCGAGTCGGACCCAACTCATAGCGACCCCTCCTTGGGTTTCCGCAGTATCACTACGGAAGTAGACTGCCCAACCTTCCTTCCGAGGAGTGGCTGGTGGGTTTGAACCACCAGCTTTCTGGTTAGCAGTCAAGTGCCTTAGGCACTACGCCACCAGAGCTCCTAAGAGCTACCACAGAGGATAATAATTTTTTTTTAAGTCATTGGCTCTTTGGGGAAAAATGAGGCTTCAGATAGCTTTTAATGTTAAAGTTTAGTGGATGGCAATAAAAGAAAAGCCAGATTGCAAGAGGATAAGAAGGGCATGAACACACTGAACAAGAAGGGATCAAGAGCAGGAATTGGCAGTAAGAAGAAACAGCGGACGGACACAAGAAGTCATAGCAAACTACACAATGTATTTGGAATTTCTTTTTTTTTTTTAAGATGAGGATAGCTAAGCACAGTTTGTTTTTATAAAGGAGTTAATGGACAGAGAGAGCCTCATGAGAAAGGCTTGGCAATTATTATAATGGTGAAGAAATATGAGATTCGGAATATAGTTAGCTATCAGTTTGAGAGTAACAGAAATTCTTCATCTGAGATGGAGGAGCAGGAATGTATGGAACTGTCTGTAGAGTGGGGTACACAGTCAGAGCAAACGATGAGGAAACACGGCGTGAAACAGGAAGCAAAGCTAGAGTAAGCACTGTGCCACCTATGCAAGAGCACTGCAGGAAAAGAAACAGCAGTGCATGGAATATTGGAAATGTTTGTGTATTTATTGTAAACGTAAAAGACATTGCTTACATACTGCGTTGTCAGTGAAGGCAAACATGGGTATATGGGTGGATAGATGGGTGGACGGGCTGAACTAGTAGGTGTGTCTATGAAACGGAGAGTGTACCCAAGACCATGTATAGGGTTGGCAGACAATGGTCCTATAAGTTTATTTGTATGATCTGAATTCCCAGGTGTATAGTAGAGCTGACAAGGGGCAAGGTTGTAGTCACTTCGTGGTCACAGCCAGCTACCCAGAGGGAACAAGTAGTTGAACCTGTGGGCTTGGGACCATAGTTGCAAGGGGATGTCAAGCTCAACTGGCATAACATACTACACAAAACATTGTTCCATCTCCTACTTTGGCGAGTAGCGACTGGGATCTTAAAAGCTTGCAAGCTGCCATCTAGATGCAATGATGGATCTTCTCCTCATCCAGAGCAAAGAAGAATGAAGAAAATAAAAAATTCATGGAAACAATTAGTCCTAGCAACTGGTACACCATCCGATGTGCAGCCTATACGACTACGAGACCAGAAGAACTAGATGGTGCTCGACTACCACTGTCAACCACTTGGAAGGGGATCTATGTAGGAGATCCTGGATAGAGAGGGAGGACAATGTGGAACAGAACTCAAAATCATTTGTAGGAAAAAAAAAAGGGGGGGGGGACCAGGTTTGCTGGTCTGATAGAGCATGTTGGAACCACTGAGACTATGGTCCCTAGCTGCCCTTCAGGTCTGGAATTGAACCCACACCTGTGGCTTCCAGCCAAACAAAATACAGGTATATGAGTTGAACATTTACCTGAGATAGATACACTCCTTGGAGAGAACAATCATGGGAGAAAGAAGGGGTGCTTATGCACAGGAAGACAGCTCAGGGTGCAGGAGTGCATAGAGGGATGGACACAGGGAAAAGGTAACTATCGGGAGGAAGCGGGAGGGGAGCTTTTGCATTGTGGTAAATTGTGGTCAATGTCATGAGACAAAATGTATGTGAACTGCTGTATGCAAAGTGAATTTGCTCTGTAAATTTTCACCCAAATCACAATAAAAATAAAATAAAATAAAAAAGACATTGCTTAATTCCTATAATGTTAGAGCACAATCCAAATTACCTATCTACTTATTGGCTCTCTGAAAATATTAAAAAATGTTTATTTTATTCAGTAAGCTTAAACCTGTAGATGGTGTGGTGACTAAGTTTGTGTGTCAACTTGGCTGGACCTGGTTGAGTGGCTGGGCAGCTGAATGTAGTTATTCCCCATAGTGAGATTGTTAATTAACTCTATGGTGGAATCTATCAGAGCAGCTGAGTAGCTGCTTTGGGTATGTGGTCTCCTTCCCATATATAAGAAATAGCTTTGGGAATGGTCTCTAGCTTATGGCATGCTTGGACTCTGCATGTAGCTGTGTCGTTGTTCAGCAGCCTGCCATGCTCTGCCAACCTTGGGACTTTCGATGGACTTGAATTAATGCCTGCTGTGTGGTTTGGTGACATCGAGACTGTGCCTTTTTACTTGTCAACCTTGAGGGTGTCAGTCTCAGCAGCCAGCAGCTGTCTGAGTGAAGAAAAGCCTCTAACTTCAGTGGGCCAAGAGCAGGAGGCAGAGCTGAAGTCTAAAGCTGAAGGGCTTTCACAGCCCCTAGAGCCTGGCACTTGAACTTGGACTTAAAGCCTCTGAACTGTAAGAGAATAAACTCCTGTTTGTTCAAGCCATCCCATTTGTGGTATATTCTTGTCAGAGCAGCACTGGCTAACCAAAACAGATGGTATTAATTGACAAAAAGAGAATAATAAAGTAATAATAAGAAAGGTATTGTGTGTGTAAATTCACACACACAAGCACTGGGATTTCAACTTGGTGCCGATTTGTCCTTCTGAAGGAGGAAGGCACTAATATTAATGTTTCGTGATGATCGGGATCATTATTTCTCCAAAGGAAATGAAGTTTAATCACACAGGTAGGACTATTACAAATTCTAGTTCATTAATATCATATACGTTTTAATTATGAAATGACGTAATTAAAAAAAAATAGTTACCTGAGCACCTATATTTCAACATTTTTGAGCAATTGTCAGTTGATTGAAAACCAATGACTTCTTTATTTATTATATCTGAACATAACGTAAATGGATCTGGAAAATATTACAAAATGCAAGATTTTTTTGATTAATGAAAAGGACCTGACATTTGCAAGATTGATTGATTCTCAATGTTTTCATGAAGTTTAGCCCACGTCTAGCCACCCTGGTGGATAAATAGGAAGGTTCTGGATATTAATAAAGGATGACTGAGGATTAATGCCAGAAGCAAAGAAATGGCTCATATGTGAGAGGGCAGACATACCAGTGTACATTTTTAGCTGCATCAGTCACTTAATCATCTCTTTTGTTGAAAAACCAAAGTAAAAACAGTTTTAATCATACCTGTTACTGGTAACTGCTGTTTTCTATTTTTGATAATGGGAGTTGGATGTTTAAAAATATGGTCACTAAAAGAAAAGAGACACCAGATCACTAAAAGTAAACATATTGGTTGGTACATGTTTCTGCAAGCAATGCTGTAATTCTGGGGATTTGGAAAGCAGAAAGAGCCACAGGCAGGACCTGCCAAAATCTACCAAATTCTGTCCAAGTAGGGTCTGCAACATTTCTAGCCTTATTTCCAGATACTCCAGAGAACAACAGTATTGATACGAGTAGAATCAAGGGAGGAAAAAAAAAAAAAAAGTGAAAGAGAACAGGAGGAAGGAACAAAAAGGGATAGAACCAAACCAGTGGGAAGGAAAAAAGAGCATGGATGCAGGATGGCAAAGTACTAACAGTGATCATTTAAGGATCCAACATGAAGCACTTTAAAATCCTCCCCGACTCCAAACCATTTGTGTGTTTGAACCCTGTGCTCCTGGATGACTCAAGGTAAGTTATGACTATACTTCCACAACAGTAACACATAGTGCATAAAAAGGCAAGAACTGTATATCAGGAAACAGATACAGTGACAGCTACCGCTATAACTATCTGTTCATGTACTTACACTGGTAGGAAGAACAACAAAGAAGAAAAGAAAGGATTTAAAAGAAGCTGAAAATATTAGTAACTCAGGTGGCATTAATATTGAAATATTAATGACTTAGTTGAGGTAGCAATAAGGGTAACTCTAACAGAGGAAGAGTGGAGGTGGAAGGCCAGAGGGAGAGAAGACCGGTCCAAGAGCATACCTCACTACATTTCAATTCCACATCCCTGAGAAATCAAGGTAAAATCATCAAGAATGGTCTTGACGAGGGACAAACGGGTGGTGGTGGTGTGATCCATTGTGCTGATAATGATATTCTGCCCACTGTCCTGTAACAACTTGCCCAGAATACAGCAGCATCCTCTTTAGTTTTACTTAGCACAGCAATCATCAGAGAAGAATACAAGAAAAGGTTTAAAAAAGAAGCTACAACTCTGAATTTAACCCCAAAGGTTACCTACAAGGGGAAAAGTTATATGTACTGCAGATGAGATGCAGGGAACAAATGCAAGGGCGAGCCCAAGCCAGATTCTCATCACACCCTACACTAATCACAAATCCATTCCCTTTACCATAGCACACTTACATGTTGGTTCTTGCAACATCATTGCTGACAGATTATCAACACATGTACTATTATTCAGGTACACAGTTTTCAGTTCAGGTTTTCTATCTTGAGAATCCTTTCTAAAATTCAAATCTAATCATGTCACTCATCTTGAAATCCTAAATTGCTCCCTATGGCCTGTGAGTTAAAATAACAAATGAGTATGACATGCAAGGCCCTAGATGAACTGACCTATATTTCCTCATCCACACTCCTTTCCCACCATCTCCTATTTTAGGCTCCTTCTAAGACCACATTTCAGCATTTCCATATCCCCAGTGGGGAGGTCTGGTGGCATAGTGCCTAAGGCACCTGGCTGCTAACTAGAAGACTGGCTGTTCATTCCCACCAGCCACTCCTCAGAAGGAAGACTGGGAATCTACTTCCGTAGAGATACCACCTCAGAAACCCAAGGAGGGGTTCTATGAGTCGGATCCGACTTGATGGCAGTGAGGTTGGCTTAGCACTGTGGCACACAGTAGTATTCAATAAGTACTTGCTGAATTAACAACAGCAAAAAAATTAGAAACGGTGATTAAATTATACCTTGACTCTTTTTCAAAAGCTGTTTCTTCACATGAGCTTTGATTGCAGCTTGAACTGGCTTTACATAAAGTCTTATTTTTACTGCTCTCCCTGTAACAAGCATTCACTGGGTTGGCACTCTTTAACAAGGTCTTCATCTGGTCATCCTCTGCACATGTTTTAGACATGACTACAGGGGACTTGTAGTTCTGAGGCTGACAAGACTGGCTTTTATCCTTTTCTTCTGCTTCGGTACCTCTACCAGTATCACCTGCATGGAGGTGTTTCTGAGTACTTATCTTCATAGAAGTCACACTATGCTTATATTCTTCTCCAAGTCCCTATAATGTAAAAATGACAAGTAAATCACTTCCAGATAATTCATTTGCTTTATAATCAAATTTATATTCCCTTCAAACAATGCAAAAAAGGTTTATGATTGTCAATAAAATATGTATGATTGGGGCAGTTCACATTAGTAAGAAAAGGGAATGTATTGAATAAATGCTGCTGATGCAGTTAGTAGACATCTGGGAAAAAACAGAACTTGGATCCATATCTTACAATTTACACAAAGATAAAGTTGACATAAACAAAATATTTAAATAAATATATAAATAAAATTATATATGTTCTAAAAGAAACCATGATATTTTAATTTTCTCAAAGGGAAGAAGGTATTTCCAAGTGTTACACAAAACCAATAAATCATAAAAGAAAAACTTATACATTTGACTACATAAAAATTTTCTACATTTCTGCTAGAGACCAAGAAAGATATTATAAATCCTAAATCACTGAAAAAAATTAAAATGTTTAGCAAATAAGTCAAGATAAAATATAATACTTAAAAATTAATATAAAAGAAGCAGAAAGTGGAACAAAGAATATATGGACAAATAAGAAACAAACAGCAAAATGGCAGACTTAAATCCAAACATATTAATAATTATATTAAATGAAAATGAAGTGATCACAACAATTAAAAGGCAGAGATTATCAGATAGGATTACAAAGACAAAAAATCCATGCCAAATATAAAAACATAGATAGCTTAAAAATAAAAGAATATGTCCAAATGACAAATGGATAAACAAAATGTAGTACATACACAATAGCCAAAACATGGAAACAACCTAGATGTCCATCAACTGAGGAATGGGTAACCAAACTATGGTACATACACACAATGGAATACTATGCAATGCTAAACAATAATGTAGAATCTGCAAAACACCGCATAACATGGATGAACTTGGAGG
>NW_006921654.1:3191666-3203408 GCF_000298275.1 Orycteropus afer afer
TGTTGCATTGTAAATTTTGGTCAATGACATGAGACAAAGTATATGTGAACTGCTGTATGAAAAGTGAATTTACTCTGTAAATCTTCACCCAAATCAAAAAAAAAAAAAAAGTAGTACATCCATATGGTGGAATATTATGTGGCCATAAAAAGGAATGAAATAGATACATGCTACAACATTAATGAATCATGAAAACATTATGGAAAGTGAAAGAAGCCAGTCACAAAAGAACACATATGATTCAGTTTATATGAAATGTCCAGAATAGGCAAATCTAGCAAGACAGAAAGCAAATTAGTAGTTGCTTTAGGGCTGGGGAGCTCTGATAGTGTAGTATCTAAGGGACTTATTTGACTGCTAACCAGAAGGCTGGCCGTTCAAACCCACCAGCCACTCCTCAGAAGGAAGACTGGGCAATCTACTTCCATAGAGATACTGCCTTGAAACCCAATGAGGGGTCGCCATGAGTCGGAAGCAGCTCGATGGCAGTTTGTTTTGGTTTGGTACACGCATATGCAAAGAAACAAAGTGTACCGGCACAGACAATATATATATAATAATACAATACTGTGTAGAGCGAGGGACAGGTATTTCTCTGTTCTTTCTCTTTCTTGAACTCCTATTATTCAGCCATTACATCTCTTGGTATATTTTCCATCTCTCTTATGTTTTCACTCATATTTACACTTTTAAATAAATTTTTCATTCTATGTTCTAGGGTGATTCTTCAAGTATGATTACTAAATTTTACATTTAAAACTACTAACATTTTAAACAAAACTTGGCAAGGGATATCTTTCTACCCTCCAACTTCTACTGCTAAAAAATATTTGAAAAAAGCTCTATATTGTTTGAAACAAAAAAGCCAACCTCATCTCTTTCAAGCCGTTTTATTCTGTGTAGAATTTCTTTTGCTTTCTTCCAGTATCCTTCAAGATTCTTCTCTTTCACATTTACGTTCTTCAATTGTTCTGCTTCATTTTCATCAAAAGAACATTCTCCTAGTCTTAGAGATAATTTCTCAGCTTTGTAATATGGGAAAAAATGGTGAGTTTCTCCATTATTAAAAATGCTATTTGAATGCTTTTAATAAGGACATTCTCAAACCCCACCTTCTCCAAATTTTATCTATCCAGACTATCTTAACCACCTAACTAGTACTGAAAATAAGTGGAAACAGTACTTGGCAGAGGCCCAGGATCCAAATAATCAATTAGATTGTATCTTTCAGAGTTATAGGAAAGAAATAGCATGAAAATAAGTTATTTCAGACACATAAATACTTAGATACTAGTTTAAAAGTAGTTTTTTCCTATTTTAACAGTTTATATAAAGTGTTTCCTTCCTGTGATTTTTTTTTTTGAGTGCAAGGAGTTTATTAAAGAGGTGATCCCAGTAACTACCACGGCTAGAACAGGAAGTTAAGGAAGAGAAGGTAGCAGAAAGATGTGTTATCAAGTAAGACGCCACTGTGGGCAACTGGAGCTCAGCCTTGATGGGGAATTCTGGTGGACAAGGTGGAGTACAACCCTGCACTATTCTAACCACTAAAACCACTGGACTGTCTATTCACCAATCCACATCCATCCTGGTTAAGGGCAGTTGCCAGCAGCATTAATATTGTGGCAAGGCTGCACATGCTTCAAGAGCCAGGAGTAAAAAAAAAGATTTGGGGCAAAGTCTTTCCTGTAATTTTTTAAATTCCTACAACATTTTCACATATTTAGTCAGAGCAGTTTTTCTGTACAAAGACTAAAATCCTGACCATGGCCCCTGCCTTCTGTGCTCCAGCCACAATGGCCATCAGTTCCCTGACTATACTGGGCCTCCTCCTACTAGAGTCTTTGTGTCTCATTGCTGTTTATGCTGAAGACACTCACCCATCACAGATTCCTTTCTTTTCACCCAATTAAGTTTACATCTTCAGGTCTCAGCCCAAGCATTACATTTTCCTGCAGTCTTCTCTGCCCCAAGTCTAGGTCAGATTTCTTTGTTATAGGTTCTCAAAGATCTGTGTTCCATCTCTTAATAACACATGTCAATTTATAATAATACATTTTTGAGATTATTCAGTTTCTATCTACTTCTCTGAGTGGTGAGTCTACTTCCCCAGTTAAGCTGAGCCCTACAAGTACACAGACAGTGTGTTTTTTGCTTATCACTGTATCACTAATGCCTAGCATAGTGCCTGGCACATAATAGACACTCAAATACATTTTAAATAAATAATGTACTTATGATTTTATAACAAATCACCCTTAACATAAAAATTTAAGTCCTATGAACTAACTTTGTCCACACAGCACAAAATCAGTTAATTATCTATGCAGCTGCTCTGTTTCATATAGGTTTGTACATGCAGCTGTTATATCCAAATTATATGCTCTGCTTTTCAAATGTAAGAAGAGCCTGGTTGCTAAAGGGGCTTGGCTCACTGAAGTAGAAATAAATTCCCCCTTATAAATGCTGGTTGGTATTTTCTTAAAATGACAGCAAACTTACTAATTTTTTTGCAGTTGTAAAGAACGAAAGTGGCAGCTCTGTTAAGTTCCTCGTTCTGAGATTCAGTTAAGGCTTGTATCATAAGTGGAAGCCCATTGTATTTTAAAAAGTCATACCGATTTTCCTCTGAAAAACATCAAAAATCAAAGCAGAAGACAATGATTTATCATGAGCTATCTACATGAGGTCGTAATTCTTCCATGTGATAATTCTGAACATATTTCAACTAAAAAAATAGAGAAAAATCATAGTTTCAAAAGTACTTTCAATCTAGGAATTAATCCACTCACACAAACCACCTAAATATCCTAAGTGATGATCTCTAAAACACAGCCACAGAGCAGTGTCACACCTTGTAAGAGTCAACATAAACAAAAGCCCCTCCTTTGTACTGCTGTTTTAAAGTGTCGTTGTGTGCTGTCTACTTGATTCTGACTCCCAGCAAGCGAACAGGACAGAGAAGAACTGCCCCATAGGATTTCCTGGGCTGTAATCTTTACAGGAGGTCACCTGGCCTTTCTCCTGCAGAGACTACTGGGCTCTACCTGCTGGCCTTACTGCTAGCGGCTGAGCACTGAACCACTGTGCCACCTGAGCTCATTTTTTAAAGTATAAAACCAAAAACACAAATCTGCTGACACTGAGTGGATTCCAACTCATAGCAACCCTCCCTGGGTTTCCAAAGCTGTAAAGTCTTTTTGTTTTGTTTTGTTTTTTAATTTTTATTGTAATTTGGGTGAAAGTTTACAGAGCAACTTCATTTTCCTTACAGCAGTTCATACACATTTTGTTTCATAACACTGACTGCAATTCTCCACAATGTAACAGCTCTCTTCCCACTTCCTCCCTGTAGTTATGTCTTCCCTATGTGCTTCTTTCCTGTGCATTCCTGCCCCCTGAGCTATCTCCCTGTGCAAATACTGCCCTTCTGTTCTCTCATGATTGATCATTCTAAGGAGTATATCTACCTGATGTAAATGCTCCCCTTATATGCCTGTCTATTGTTTGGCAAGAAGCCATAGGAATGAGTTCAATTCCAGGCCTAAAGGGTAACTAGGGGCCATAGTCTCACCAGACTCTATCAGACCAGTAAACCTGGGGTTTTTTAAGGCTGTAAATCTTTATGGCAACAGGTTGCTTCATCTACCTTCCGCAGAGCAGCTGGTAGGTTTGAACTACTGACCTGGTTACCCACACCACCACCAGAGCTCCTTTTTTAGAGTATAGTCAACCCTAAATTACACAGAAGTGAAGAGAAATAGAAAAATAAACTGATGGAGAGAATGAAAAAAGGAGGAAGAAAAAGAGTGGAAGAAGCAACAGAGAAGCAAAGTAGGAGAGTGGAAACGGGTAGAGGGGAGAGAGAGAAGGACTGAGTGGACTGACAGGAGGGGGGAGAGGAACGAGCTGAGAGCTGGAGAGAAGAGCGGACAGAGGAGCAGAGGAGGGCGAGAAAGAGTAGACCAGAGAGGGCAGAGCGTGGAGAGGGAGGACTATGCTAGAGGAGGAAAAACAGCAAGAGGGAAAGGGAAGCTCTAAAGGCTTTCAGCAGGGGAAAACAGGGTCACATCTGAGCAGCAGTATGAAAAGTGGATCGAAACCTGAGGTAAAGAAAAAGCAGCACAGGGGGGAAGCAACTGCAATAGTCCTGGTGAAAGATGCTGAGGGGCTGAGAGAGCAGCACTGGAACTGGACAGAAAAGGATAAGGGAAACAGAAGTAGCCCACAGACCCTGGTGACTGACCATGCAACAGGTGGAGGAGGATGGGGACTTAAAACAACTGGGCTTGAGTGACTAGGAGAAAGGTAACGCTTTCAAGCCTTTCATACAACTAGGGAGAGAAAAACAAAAGTGTATCTTCGTTGTTTTAATAAGCACATTAAATAAATCCAGTACTTACCACAAGCCTCTGTGCAATGACCAAGTGTAAGAATAATGCTGGTTTTCTCTCCTGAATCCAGACTTTCATGAAGCAGTAATGCCAAAAGTTTTGAAACAATGTGGTACTTGGTTAGTATTACCCCAAAAGCAGCTATTAGTATAAAACAACAACAAAAAAAGTAAGTCAAAATTTAAAAACTTACAACTATGCATATACTGCATATCCCTCCTCTACTATATCCTCCAGCTTGTTCTGTGAGAAACAGAGATTATATATTTACATAGTATCTCATATATATATATATATCATATAACATGTATTATATCTGTACTATGTATATGTGAATACACATGCATTGTAGTAAGATAATGGCATGTATAATTCTCATTAATCCCTCTTCTCATAAAGATATTTTACAATTTTTTTTGAAGACTGGTTTCTTAATTGGTCTGTACAATGTTATGACTATTAAGTAATACTACCTACACAAGCAATTCCTCCCTGATAATGAAATACACTATTAACTGGCCTGGCTCTACTGTTAATTATACAGAGAGGCATAACTGAAACTATGGTGAAATGAGACAAAATTAAAGAAATCCACCACTTCAAGGTATGCTTCTCTTCATAGGGCTTTTAACAGAGTCCACCCAGAGTCTATCAATACTGATAACAATAATAAGGTTGTAGATTCTTCAAGGGATTATATCTTAGTCATTTTTTTTTTTATCTCTAGATATCACAGAGAGTCTGGCACAGAGAAGGCCATCAATAACTGATTTTTAAAAAAATCATCTACCCTTTTTCAGAAATTTGTGTAAATATCAATCATTTCTTACAAAGATTCACAAGCCTATTATTCCTCAGTGTCTGTACATGTGAGAAGCAGCCGTGGCTCAAGTCTGATTCTGCCACTCACTAAGGTACAATGGGCAAGTTACACCTCATACATATCAGAAAGAGGCATACCTCTTTCTTAATTCTTTACATAATTTTTCTTAAAAATCTATAAACCGGGTTTTCCATTCCTGCGTCTCCAAATGTCTTTTGATTTCTCAATCTAAAGCATTTAAGTTAATGCTAGTTTTTAAGAGTGAAATAGAGTTTTATCTTGATTCTATCATTAGACTTAAAGTCAGAAGACCTAGATTTGAATCTTAGGGAAGTGTTAAACCTCCATGGGTAAATAAGGAGTTGGACTAGATTGTTTCTGAGGTCCCTTGCAACTTGTGAAAAACTGAAGTCCAGTCCATGTTAATGTACAATCTGCCATTTCAACCTTCACCATGCTGAACTGAAACAAAGTTCAACTGTAGAAAAAGCACTAATATTTTCACTCACGATTATCAGCAATACATGCATCCACTGTCTTTGTCACTACCACCGCCAGGTTAGCACTGGAAAGAGTCTTGTGTGAATCAGATTCCAGTTTCACAAGAACTTGAGATAAGACATCCAGTCCTCCCACAGATATAAAGTATTTCTGGACATTTGCTTAAGGAATAAAGTAGCAAAACTATTACTATCTCATATCAACAAAACAGTGTACTATATACAACATTAACTTGTTAATATGTATTAAAAATCCCCAAATTAGAGAATTTCTGATGTTTACCTGTGTTAAGTACAAAATCATGAAATGGATTACTTATATAAGAATCTCACTTTGATCGAGTATATGTTCAGTATACTATAAATTATATAATAATAATATATAATACTATATTATTTCTTGCTTAGGTACTAGAAATTAGTGAGAACTGGTGTGTTTTACAAGAATGACATTATTAAACCCAATTAAAAAGCACTACAATGAACAGATTTATTCATTTAGCTTGGTATTATAATTAGTAAGATGCCTATTTTTTTAATTCCAACATTACTTGTTCCTCAGATTGCTTGAATCTGAAAAGGGTGAAGTAATGAAACTGTTCCAAAAGAACATGCACTTCATTCCTCTTCTTTAAGCCTGATTTTCTTTACTTCTTGAAGCATAAAACTCTTATCATCAAGACTTATAACAACTATTCCAAGAAAAGATTCAGTGACATATTTTTTGTAAAGTCTGATGTCTTTTGTTTCCCTGTTGAAAATGATTTTGATGGGAGAGTACCCATGGGTCTGGTATTCAGTGGTCTCCACAGTCCTTATCCTAGTCCTTATCCACAGCCCTTGTCCTATGGACACAGAATAAATGATTATATGAACTACTGACTCTAATTCTTTCCAGTCTGCTCTAGTTGCATAAATAAAACCCAAGATGTTTGAAAACAAAAATATACTTGTATATTGTTCAATAGAACACAAAGATCTGAATCTAAAAATTATTTCCAGAATTTTCTATATCTGGGAAAGGCACTATTAGTATTACTTAAGGGCAAGTAAACATTTCAATATGATGGAGATCTCAGAAATAGGTTTCTTTACTATTTGAAGATTTAAAAAAAAAAAAAAAGGAAGCATTTTTAGATGCTTCAATGAAAATAGTACTGTGCTACTACAAAGGTTTTCAATTATAGCCTAGGTTATTCAGAATTATATCCAGAAGGTTCTAGTCCATAATTGCTGATTATACATTGACTATTTCAGATTTCTTCTAATCTATATTTCATACCAGTTTGGTAAGGATAATGATCACTCATTCAAGCTGGCTTTTAGAGCAAGAGGCATGTCAAGGCATCACGGGAATACAATTCAGTTTTGGAATTCCAGAAATATATGCTTTGCATGTGAAACATGACTAGTTGTTTTAAACATCTGAATATAGACAGACACCAGCAACATATGAAAGGTTCCAGTTGCTCCATATCCTCGCCAATATTTAACATTTGTCAGTCCTTTTACTTCTACCCATGCTGGTGGGTATGTAGTGATATCTCTTTGGGATTTTAGATTTTCCTGATGACTAATGATGTCGAGAGGGACAGTGGTAGAACCCTATCGTTCCATGTGGGAGAACTGAGTTCAATTCCTGGCCAGTATACCTAAGCATAGCTACCACCCATCTGTCTGTGCAGGCTTGCATGCTGTTATGACCTGCAACAGGTTTCAGTGATGTTTCCAGACTAAGCAGGACTAGGAAGAAAGGACTGGCAATCTACTTCCAAAAATCAGCCAAAAAATCATTCTGGATCATAACGGTTCACTCCTGTTATGCATGTGGTCATCCTGACGTGGGGGCCGGCTTGATGGCAGCTAACAATAATGATAATTGAGTTTATTTTCAATTGCTCATTTAATATTCATATCTTCTTTGATAAAGTATCTGTTTAAATTTTCGGCCATTTTTTTTTTATCAGTTTGTTGTCTTATTACTGATTTGTAAGAATTCTTTCTTTATTCTGTGTACCAATTCTTTATCAGTTGTATTTTCATCTTAACAGGATCTTTTGAAGAGCAAAAAAGTTTAATTTCAGTGATGTTCCAGTTATCATTTTTTTCTTTAGTGATTTATGCTTTTTGTGTCCTAAGAAATCTGTCTACCCAACCTTGTGAGGATTTTCTCCTACACTTGTCTAGAAAAACCAAAAACCAAACTGACTGCTGTCGAGTCAGATCCAACTCATAGCAACAACCCCTCCTTGGGTTTCTGAGGCAGTATCACTATGGAAGTAGATTGCCCAATCTACCTTCTGAGGAGTGGCTGGTGGGCTTGAATCGTCTAGAAGGTTCACAGTTTTAGCTCTTACATTTATGTTTATGGAACACTTCAGATAAATTTTTGGATTGTGTGAAACAAGGGTTAAGATTCAAATTTTCAATGTACATGTCTACTTTTGCCAGCATCGTTTGTTGAAAGGATTATCTTCTCCACATAATTGCCTTGGCCCCTTTGCAGAAACCAACACCATTCATGTGGGTCTATTTCTGGAGTCTCTACTTTGTTCCATTAATACGTACGTCTCCACTTACACCAATGCCACGCTTTCTTGATTACTGTATAGCAAGAAATGAATCAGGTAATAAAAGGCCTGCAAGCCTATCCTTCCTTCTTTTATAAGTTTTTACTGTCCTAGGTCTTTTACATTTCCATGTGAACTTTAGAAATCAGCTGGTCAATTTCTACAGAAGGGCCAGCTCAGATTTTAATTAGGAATGCCATGAGTGGAGAGCTAGAGCTGAGAAGTGACATTCTAATAATACTGAATCTTATAATTTATGAACATGATCTATCTCCCTGTTTAGTCTTCTTAAGTTTATCTCATCAATGTTTTATAGTTTTCAGCATGCTGAAAATCATACTTATTTCATTAAATATAACTGCAACATTTAGCTTTTTATATTATTGTAAATGATAATGATTCTTTAAATTTCCAATTGTTTGTTGCTTTTGTTGCTGGGTGCCATTGAGTCAGCTCCTATTCACAGCAACCCTATGTACAACAGAACTGTATGTACATGCAACACTGCCACTCCTTTGCCATCCTCACAAACCTTGCCACTCTTGAGCCCATCGTTGTAGCCGCAGTGTCAATCCACCTGGTTAAGGGTCTTTCCCTGTATTTCTAGCCCACTACTTTACCAAGCATGCTATCCTTCTCCAGGTACTTGTTCCTTTTGACAACATGACCAAGTAGGTGAGATGAAGTCTGGCCATTCTCACTTCCGCTACACTTCCTCCACAACACATTTGTTCATCCTTCTGGCAATCCACATATTTTCAGTATTCTCCAGCCACACCACAATTCAAAGGCATCAACCTTCTTCAGTCTTCCTTATTCATTATGCAGCTTTCATATGCATATGAGATGAATGAAAATACCATGGCTTAGGGAGCTCTAGGAGCTCTGGTGGCATAGTGCCTAAGGCATTTGACTGGTAACCAGAAGGCTGGTGGTTCAAACCCATCAGCCACTCTGTAGAAGGAAGACTAGGCAATCTAGGCAATCTACTACCTCAGAAACCCAAGGAGGGGTTGCTATGAGTCAAATCAACTCCATGGCAGTGAGTTTGTTTTTTTTTGGGGGGAGGGGTTAGGTTAGGAGCACCTTAGTCTTCAAAATAACATCTTTGCTCCCCAACACTTCAAAGAAGTCTTTTGCAGCAGATTTGCCTGGTGCAATATGATGTCTGATTTCTTAACTGCTGCTTCCGTGAATGTTGATTGTGGATCCAAGTCAAATGAAATCTTTGACAACTTCAATCTTTCCTCCATTTATCATGATATTGGTTATTGGTCCAGTTTGTTGCTAGTGTACAATTGGTTTTTGTATATCCACCATGTATCCTGACACCTTGCTAAAATCACTTATTAGTTCTAGTAGGTTTTTATTTTTTGTAGATTCTTGCGATTTTTCTACATAGCAAATTACATTTAAAAAAAAGCACAAACCACTTCTGTGGAGTCGGAACCAACTCATAGCGACCCCTCCTTGGGTTTCTAAGGCAGTATTCACTATGGAAGTAGACTGCCCAAACTTCCTTCCTGGATTTGAACTGGTGGATTTGAACTGCCAGCCTTCTGGTTAGCAGTCAAGGGCCTTAGGCACTATGCCACCAGAGCTCCTGAAAATCATGTTAATATTTTATGAACAAACACTGTTTCTCCTTTAGTCTGGCTACAGGATTAATTTTACTGATCTTTACAAAGAACTAGTTTTTGGTCTCATTGATTTTTCTCTATTGCTGTTTTTTTTCCCCCTATCCCACTGATTTCTGTTCTTCTTTATATTATTTCTTCTCATACTTGAGTTAAATTTACTCTTTGTTTTCTAGTTTCTTAGGTGGAAGGCTAGTGTAACTGATCTGAAACCTCTCTTCTCATGTACCTTAATACTACCAACTTCCCTCTCCAAATTACTTTTGAGCATGTTATGTTTTTAGGTTGTATTTTCATTATCATTCAGCTAAAAATATTATTTAATTTCTATTATGATTTATAGTTTGTTGTATGGGTTTGTATCCCACCCCCCACCCCCACCCAGTTCTGAGTTGTTTAATTTTCAGATATCTGGGGATTTTCATTCATTTCTAATTCAAGTTTATTGTGGTCAGAGCACACACTGTGGACTTTTAGCTTTGCTATCTAGTTGCTCTGTTTCATGAGGGCCTTTGGGGAGAAAGATTTACAACTATGCTGTCACCATCACCTCTTGAATATCCTCGTGACAATACCTGCTTTTCAGATTTTCCTATCTGCAATTGTCTCAATGCATCCAAAATGACACAATTATTATGCTTGGAAATGTTTCCTCAAGCATAACCTAAAGAATAATGAATACTTACTATTATTTGAAAGAGTGAGTCCAATAAATGAGCAAATAGGGCGAATTATCTCAGATTTCATACAATTTATTATCCACTCATTAGCATGTGGAAAAAGGGAGCAGCAAATTGTTTGATTGTCATCTGAAAGGAGAAAAAGTAAACCACGTTCTAATAGAACATTTGAAAAACATCACTTGTGAGAAATTAGAATCTCACTTCTGTTTTCATCTTTATTTTCACATTTCAACATTTGAGATAATTACCATTTTGAGGATTGTTGACACAGACACACAAAGTACTGCACACTGAAGACCACAACTGGTAACTCTGGAAAACATTTTTATCTGACAAATTCAACTCATATTTTGAAAGTACTGTCCTATTCAGTTAAAAAAAAAAAAAGTAAATTAATATAAATGTGCTAAGGTCTTAAGTAATGAATAATTAATAACAAGAAATTTATATTTGCTTACCTGAACAACTGTAACAGAACTGAAATACAACCTGTTTCTCTCACAAGTGTTTGTCCAGCTCCTTAAGACAAAAACAAAAACAAAAAAAACAGGTTTTATTATATGAATATGACTTTTTAAAGAATTATTTTAACAAATAATTAACTTTTAATATTTTTAAAAATGAAGTATTACAAAGTATAACACAGGACTCTAGTAGATAAAAATCTATAATCATTATGGAAATGAAACACATTCCAGATGGAATTAGTAAGTATGTTGACACATTGTGAAATGTAGCCAATGTCACTGAACAATTTGTATAGAAATTGTTCAACGAGAACCTGATTTGCTATGTAAACTTTCACCAAAAACATAACATTTTTCTAAAAAAAATATTATTCTGGGAAATATGATGCATATGATTAGAGAACAATAGCATTCAAATTTTCTCTAAACAGGGCAAAACAGTTATTTTGCATCATGGTTCTACATTAAAATACCAAAATAAGCTCCAAAATAGAAAAAATAAATTCAACCTTTTCTATATTTTCCAAAGTATGAAAAATCTAGAAGTATTTTAAATGCTCACAGAATTTTTAACAACTTGAAAAATTACATACAGACTGCTAACCAGAAGGCTGGCGGTTCAAACCCACCAGCCACTCCTCGGAAGGAAGGTTGGGCAATCCTACTTC
>NW_006921654.1:3203703-3209378 GCF_000298275.1 Orycteropus afer afer
CTTCCTTCCGAGGAGTGGCTGGTGGGTTTGAACCGCCAGCCTTCTGGTTAGCAGTCAAGTGCCTTAGGCACTATGCTACCAGAGCTCCCAGGAACATTGTAGCTGATACAGTAAATGCTATAACTAAATGATCAATTAAGTAGAAAATCAAACTAATTCATTAAATGCCTCTCTTCTGCTCTTAAAGCTGTAATTTTTCAATGGTAGGCAGTACAATTCACTATTTCTTACAATTAATAATAAATATTAAATGATTAAATGTAGGTTATTTGTCCTCTTTTCTTTAAAGTCAGTTCTCAGAAGCCAGTGAAATAAAAAGACACTGATATACAGACTAGAATAAAAGGATTAATAAAGGTGTCCCAACTTACTATCTTTAACAACATTTTTGCAATGTAAAAGAGAATATACTTACTATTATTTGAAACCACAACTAAAATAACATAGACAGACATTCTTTTCAAACTTATGTTAGAATCATTACTAGACAGGAATGAAAGTAAGTCTTCAAACAATTCTGAAGTGCACAAAGTCTGCTGACAATAAACTGAAACATAAAAATATAATTTTAATTATTTATCAGCACAAACAATTTTTTAAATACAGTGAACAAAGTACAAAGCTGTCAAGTTGGGGGTGGTTCTCAACCAGATTTCATTTAATTGACATTTATTAATCATACAACAAAATTTCTGACAAGTTGATATACACCTACTCAATTAGAAGACCAAGGAAGCCATATTTTAATTAGAAGTACTTGATACAGGCTTCAACACACATTATCTCAATCCCTTAGAATTTCCAGTAAAAACCAAACCCAACTAAAAATTAAAATCCAACTAAAAAAATTTAAGAGCTTGGGTGACAAAACAAAGCAAGAAAAACAACTTACAAAAATTTAGAAAACTGCTTTAAAGACAGGGAAAAACTATACTACCACTATTTTTCTTGAGACTTTTCTGGAAAAGACTTTTTGTTTCTGGAAACAAAAATATCTCTTCAAAAATGATACCTATACCTTGACAGTGGTTAATTTTCATGATAATCATGCAATAAGCAGAATTTTTAAAATAATTTAAACAGTGACACTAATCAGCATTTTATCTAGCGTCTAGAACCCAATCATTAGATCCTTTCTCAAAGGCAAGGGACTATGTCTTATTTATCCATATGGGTATAATGACCAGCTCCGAGGAAGTAATTAATTAATGCCAAATGAATGAAAATATAAGAATATAAAGCTGTTTGAAAAGCTTATGGTTTAGATTCAACCTCATTTCATGTATATTGCAGAAAAAATGTATTTGCCAACATGAATTTCTGTACCCAAAGCAAATCAACAAAATGGTTATAGGATATTTTCATCTCTTGATAAAGCACTTATATAAAATTATCTAGAAATGTTAAAAAAAAGATTGTCAAATTAGGTTTGAATAGTTTGGTGTTAAAAGAATAACACAATGCTTGAAGAGTAATGAAATAAAGTTTTGCTATTTTACCATTTTGTTCTGCAATAGCTCCTAATGCATACAAGGCTGTTTCTTTCACGATGCTATGTTCACTCGACTTTGCAAGATTTTTTACAAACATCAAACCACCAATTTCCCGAAAATAAGCACTTGCATTACCTGTGGGGTGTACAGACAAAACAAAACAGAAATAGATCTTTACTTTGATTATTCATTTAAGGATAAAATAAATCACATGAAGAAACTAACATAACATGTCAAATAACTGAGTAGTAGAGAAAAAACTATGCATTATTTGGTCCATCACAGTACTAATACATTAGAATCACAGATAAAATTTTACTATCATGTCTTACTGTTTTGTTGGCAAATTGAATGAATAGTGAACAAAGTTTCCTTTTGTGAAACAGGGTTGTCCATTTGATGCTTTAGACACTCCAATAGTAAGTTCAGGTCAGTCTTCATTTCTAAAGAATAAAACTTTCATTACTTTAAAAAGTTTTCTTTCAGAAACTAACCACTTACATTTTAACGTCTAATTACATTATCTGTGAGATATTTTCACTGAAAATAATAAGCGTGTATTACTTTTATGATCTACAAACAATAAAGAGTATAAGAATGTGCAAAAACGGCAAGGAGGCCACATGTTCTGACCTCCTCTAATCCCACAAGAGGAAGACAGAATCACCATCAGTAGCCCAAGGCCTATTCCTGCCAGGCCAGACATGCTGCCTCCCTCCAGCCCTCTCTCCAACCATTCCTCCCAAAGCACCCACCACCTCTCTCCTGGGTTCAATAATTTGCTGCAGTGGCCACACAGAATTCACAGATTATGAAGTTTATTAGGGAATCACCAGGTTACAATTCAAGTTCAGGAAAAATGCTCAGTCTCTCTCCCAGGCCACCGTCCCTCAGCCAACAGTCTCTCACAGTCTCTTTCCCAGCAGTGCTGGTCCCTTGGTGTCTCACTCAGCAATGCATGTCTCTTACGTCTCTTTCCCAGCAACACGTGTCTCAGGAGCACGTGTCTCTTTCAGCAGCATGTCTTCCTCAACCAGCAGTCAGAGAGAGTTCTGCCTCTAGGAGGCCTCCTTTCGAGCTTGGCAGGGTGGCCAAATCATAACATAACCAATCATAACAACAGAATTCTAAGCACCTGAGAGTGAGGCTGCCATAACATTATGTTGTGCCACTCCCAACAGAAATAACCCAGGTGGATAACATTTACAATCAGGAGCTCCTCGGTTACTCATTCCACCACTGAGTTTACAATGACTTATGGGTAGAAAAGCTATACTAAGTAATTTACTACACTGCAGAAAGGTAAGTGCTTAAATAAATACTTAAAACAAGCCCCTTACACTTGGTTTTTTACCTCACATGAGATATAGAAACAGAAAATCCAAATATTCTTTTTAAGTAAAACTACACTGGTTTAAATATCTGCCATTCAGAAATCAGAAAGTATTTTGAACTGAATAGAATGAAACTGCAACATATTAGGATCTGTTGGGGTGTTAAGGAAACTTGGCAGCGCAGTGGTTAAAACACTCAGCTGCAAACAGAAAGATCTGGGGTTGGAACCCACCAGCCACTCTGTGGGAGAAAGATGTACATCCTATGGAACAGTTCTGCTGTCTTACAGGGTCACTGAGTTGGAATCAACTCAACAGCAACAGGTTGGGTTTGGCTTACTAAAATGGTATTTAGGAGGAAATCCATAGCCCTAAATGCCTATAGGGAGGTCTGGTGACATAGTACCTAAGGCTTTGACTGCTAACCAGAAAGCTGGCAGTTCAAACCCACCAGTCACTCTTTGGAAGGAAGATTGGGCAATCTACTTCTGTAGAGATACTGCCTCGGAAACCCAAGGAGGGGTTGCTATGAGTTGAAATCTACTTGACGGCAGTGGAGTTTGGTTTTTTGGTTTATATGTATCTTCAGTAGAGCTTTTAAGAAGAAGCAGCTATTCACACTGTTGCCAGATCCTCATCTCTTATTGAGATCTTAATATTCTGAAATCTGACTGAAATGTATTAAGTTTACTGCTAATAAATACATGACCTCTGGTAGCGTAGTGCCTAAGGCATTTGACTGCTAAGCAGAAGCTGGCAGTTCAAACCCACCAGCCACTCCTCGGAAGGAAGGTTGGGCAATCTACTTCCTTAGTGATACTGCCTTGGAAACTCAAGGATGGGTCGCTATGAGTTAGATCTGACTTGATGGCAATGGGTTTTTACGCTAAATCCAATGAATAACAGCCTTTATCTGTGACCTTGGACACTGATGCTCATAAGCAATCTTCCTCATTGAAGCGCTCTCCTACAACTCTCATTTCCAAGATACCACACTCTCCATCCTTTTAACTCAATATCTCTCTGGGTAACCTCTTTCATACCTATGACTGCAATTTCTATTTTGGAGAGGATGACTCTAAAAACTTGTATATACCTCTATTAAATCACCTATCATAAGACATTTGAATTTTCAGCATATCATATACCCAACAGAGTATCAGTTTCCTGAAGTCAGGAGTTATGTGACACAAGAGTAGATGGTCACTACATGTAAATTTTGGAATGACTCTTGTTTCTTGGATCCTGTCAGATAACTGCAGTATATTCCACAAACGTATTATAAAACCAATGTTATAAAACATATTATAAAACAAACATTATATTATAAATAAGCAATTATAAAACTACATATATTACCCATTAATTTCTCACCTTGCATTTTCTTTGTGTCTTCACATTCCATGCTTATCTGTACTCTTTTTCCTTAGATTTCATCTGTAAAATAAAAGTGTTTCCTCAATTTAAATACCTATTTGAGACTGCTGGACATATCAATGCAAACGGTTGGGAGAAAACGGTATTCTGGAAACCAGAAGACCAGGAACTGATGTGCAATTTATTAGATCTGTGATACTAGGCAAGTTGCTTAAGTTCTCAGAGGCTCAGTTTCCTCCTCAGTAAAACAGGGTTGTCACAAGAATTAAACTTGAAAACATACTTATATACATTGGGCATTCTTTAGCACTATAGGGATTCAAAAATTGTTACAGCAGTACATAGACAGAGAACTGCCAGAAATTCAAGCTGGATTCAGAATGAGGGACATCATTGCTGATGTCAGATGGATCTTGGCTGAAAGCAAAGAATATACCAGAAAGACGTTTACCTGTGTTTTATTGACTATGCAAAGGCATTTGACTGTGTGAATCATAAATTATGGATAACACTGCAAAGGATGGGAATTCCAGAACATTTAATTGTGCTCATGAGGAACAGGTACATAGACCAAGACACAGTCAGTCAAACAGAACAAGGGCATACTCCATGGTTTAAAATCAGGAAAGCTGTGCATCATGGTTGTAGCCTTTCAACATACTTATTTAATCTGTATGCTTAGCAAATAATCTGAAAAACTAGTCTACACAAAGAATGAGGCATCATGATTGGAGAGGGACTCATTAACAACCTGAGATATGCAGATGACATACCCTTGCTGAAAGTGAAGATGACTTGAAGCACTTACTGATGAAGATCAAAGATTAAAGTATGAATTACACTTCAACATGAAGAACACAAAAATTCTAACAATTGAACCAATAAGCAACATCATGGTAAAAAGAAAAGATTGAAATTGTCAAGGATTTCACTTTACTTGTATCTATCACGCATGCCCATGGAAGCAGCAGTTAAGAAATCAAACGATGTATTGCACTGGGCAAATCTACCGCAACAGATCTTTTCAAAGTATTAAAGAGAAAAACATGTTACTTTGAAGCCTAAGGTGCACCTGGATCCAAGCCATGGTATTTTCTTTTTAATTTTATTTTGATTTGGGTGAAGATTTACAAAGTAAATTCACTTTTCATACAGCAGTTCACATAATATACTTTGTCTCATGTCATTGAACAAAATTTACAATGCAACAGCTCCTCTCCCACTTCCTCCCCATAGTTACCTCCTCCCAGCGTCCATCCCTCCATACTCTTCTGCGCCCTGAGCTGTCTCCCTGTGCATAAGCAGTCCTTCCCTCTCCCGTGATTGTTCTCTCCAGGGCGTGTCTCTACTTGAGGTAAATGTTTAATTCACATGCCTGTACTTTGTTTAGCTGGAAACCACAGGTGTGGCTTCAATTCCAGACCTGCAGGGCAGCCAGGGGCCATAGTCTCAGTGGTTCCACCAGGCTCTA
>NW_006921654.1:3210313-3215586 GCF_000298275.1 Orycteropus afer afer
GCGGTGTTTTGCAGATTCTACATTATTCTTCAGCATTGCATAGTATTCCATTGTGTGTATGTACCATAGTTTGGTTATCCATTCCTCAGCTGATGGACATCTAGGTTGTTTCCATGTTTTGGCTATTGTAAATAGTGCTGCGATGAACATCGGCGTGCATATATCTGTTCTTGTTAAGCCATGGTATTTTCAATAGCCTCTTAGGCATGAGAGAGCTAGACAATGAATAAGAAAGACAGAAGAAGAGTTGACACTTTTGAATTGTGGTTGTTGCTGTTGTTGTTAGGTGCCGTCGAGTCGGCTCCGACTCATAGCGACCCTGCGTACAACAGAACGAAACCTTGCCCAGTCCTGTGCCAGCCTCACAATCCCTGCTATGCCTGAGGCCATTGTTGCAGCCACTATATCAGTCCATCTTGTGGAAGGCCTTCCTATTTCTCACTGACCTGACACTATGCCAAGCATGATATGCTTCTCCAGAGAATGGTCCCTTCTGACAACATGACCAAAGTAAGTGAGACCAAGTCTGGCCTTTTTTGCTTCCAAGGAGCATTCAGGCTGCAGTTCCTCCAGGGCAGATTAGTTAGTTCTCCTGGCAGTCCACAGTACTTTCAGCATTCTTTGCCAACACCACAATTCAAAACCATCAACTCTTCTTCAGTCTTCCTTATTCACTGTCCAGCTTTCACATGCATATGAGGCGACTGAAAACACCATGGCTTGGGTTAGGTGCACCTTAGCCTTCAAAGAGATGTCTTTGCTCTTCAGTACTTTAAGGAGGTCATTTGCAGCAGATCTGCCCAGTGTAGTACATCATCTGATTTCTTGACAGCTGCTTCCACTGGTGTTGACTGTGGAACCAAGTAATATGAAATCTTTGAAAACTTCAATCTTCTCTCCATTTATGGTGATGCTGCTTACTGGTCAAGTTGTGAGGATTTTTGTTTTCTTTATATTGAGGTGTAAACCATACTGCAGACTGCAGTCTTTAATGTTCATCAGTAAGTGCTTTGAGTCATCTTCCCTTTCAGCAAGCAAGGTTGTGCTGTCTGCATATAGCAGGTTGTTAATGAGTCTTCGTCCAGTCCTGATGCCCCATTCTTCTTCATATAGTCCAGCTTCTCAGATTATTTGCTCAGCATGCAGACTGAATAAGTATGGGGAAAGGATATAATCCTGACACACTCCCTTCCTGATTTTAAACTATAGCGTGCTCTTGTTCTATTCAAGGGGATATGTACCTCTGGTCTATGTACAGGTTCCTTATGAGCACAATTAAGTGCTCTGGAATTTCCATTCTTCTCAGTGTTACCCATAATTTGTTATGATCCACACAGTCGAATGTCTTTGCATAGTCAATAAAATACAAGTAAACATCTTTTTGGTATTCTTTTGCTTTCACCCAAGATCCATCTGACATCAGCAATGATATTCCTCGTTCCACGCCCACAAACTGACAGACGAGTGGTGGTTGAATTATGGTGTTGGTGACGAATTTTGAACGTCCCACCGACTGCTAGAAGAATGAACAAATCTGTCTTGGAGGAAGCACAGCTAGAGAGCTCCTCAGAAATGAGAGTAGTCAGACTTCATCTCTTGTAGCTTGGTCATGTTGTCAGATAGGACCAGTCTCTGGAGAAGGATATCATGCTTGGTAAAGTAGAGGGTCAGCGAAAAAGGAGAAGACCCTTAGTAAGACGATTGACACAGTGGCTACAATGATGGGCTCAAGCATGGGAATGACTGTAAGGTTGGTGCAGGACCAGGCAGTGTTTCTTCTGTTGTACATAGGGTCACTATGAGCCGGAATCTACTCAACAGCACCTAACAACAACATATGCATTCAACAAATTTTAGCAAGTAAATGATTGATTGCCAGAATCTAACTAGTTGTCTTCTGGTCCCACTTCCTCAATTTCTTTTCTATAAATTTTCATCCTATTGCTTCAGATTGGGCACCTTTCTATAAATTAGGAGTTTAAACACACACACACACACACACGTTAGATATGCATTTCCCTTCACAAGATAAGCCTAATACTAAGTTTTTCCAACAAGCTATGGTTATTTTTGACATGGTATTATTCCACCACTAAGTTTAAGTTTTGTTTATAACTCATTTGTTAAAGGAATTTTAAAAATTAACTAGCAACCCTGATAGCCCTCTCACATACGCTACTTTAAAATGCTAAACTGATTATTCAGAGAAATGTGAGTCCAAATAACTTCTGAGGACAACAAATCAGGACTCAGAGAGCTCTAAAATTCTCATTTACCCCAATACTAAAGGGAGTTTGCTAATTAAACTCCCTCACTTAAAGAAGTTATGAGCTCTAGTGCTGTAGTGCCTGAGGCATCTGACCGCTAACCAGAAGGCTGGTGGCAAACCCACCAGCCACTCCTCGGAAAGAAGATGGGGCAATCTACTTCCCTAGTGATACTGCCTCAGAAACCCAAGGAGGGGCTGCTATGAGTCGGGTCCGACTTGACAGCACACAACAACAACAATAGCAGCAACATGAGTCGGAATGACTCGATGACAGTGAGTTTGGTATTTTTGGTAATTAAGAAAGTTAAAGAGAGATAACTAATTATCCTTTATGGACATTATTGTATCCTTTATTGAGATTTCTTGTTACAAGAATATGACATTTACTAGAAATGTTTAAAAGCAAGGAAAAATGTCTGTTACAATGTTAACCAGAAAGATCAAGACAAAATTTTACCTGTAGTATGATCCCAACTAAGTAAAAACAAATATATAATAAAAGTGAATAAGACAGTAACCTATTAACATTGTCTTTAAGTTGTGGTTCTATGGATGTTTATTATACTATTTTCTATTTTTTATCATTTTTATATCAACAGCTTCTAATGTTCAATAGTGGGCCACAGCCTGTTCTATACACCTTATAAATTCAGTCAATCCTCATTTTCTGTTGTGTTCCTATTTGCAAATTTCCCACCTCATGAAAATGTATTTGTTAACTCCCAAATTAATACCCATGGCACTTTCAGAGACATGCACAGAACAGCAAAAAAATCTGAGTCCTGATGAGCACATTCCTAGCTGAGGTCAAACAAGTTGATGCTCTGCCTTGTTTTAGCTCTCATACTGTAAACAAGTGCCAGTCTATTTCCAAAACCAAACCCAACCCACTGCCATCAAGTCGGATCCGACAAATAGTGACCCCTCCTTGGGTTTCCAAGGCGGTATCACTATGGAAGTAGACTGCCCAACCTTCCTTCCAAGGAGTGGCTGGTGGGTTTGAACCACCAGCCTTCTGGTTAGCGGTCAAGTGCTTTAGACACTATGCCACCAGAGACTCCCACCAGTCTATAAAGTGACATGTTTTTCATATTTTTGTGTTTTTGGTGATTTCACTATTTAAAATGGTCCTCAACTATAAACATGAAACACTGTCTACTGTTCCTGAGCTTAAGACTGTGATGTGCCTTACAGAGAAAATATGTGTTAGATAAGCTTTGTTCAAGTTTGAAGTGACATTAAAAGTTCACACAGCTAGTAAATGCGAGAGTTGGAATGGGAACCAAGAAAATTGGAGGACAAGGCCTACCACATACAGATATGGATATACAGATATGTATTCTTCTTGAACAAATGGATTAACATGTGGAAAAAGAAGACTAGATAAAAACACACTATTAAGTTCTTTGCTGGTTACCAAGGGTGGGAGGGTAGGGTAGGGAACACTGTTAATAGGTAGAGATAAGTACTGATTTGCGAGTGAAGAGAAGGGCAATTGCTTGAACAATTTCTCTTAGATAGATTAGCACGAGGTCGGTCCCCATGAGGCGGAGGTCAAAGATGTGCCAAATGTCCAAACTACCATGCCACTCCATCATTTCAGACATTAACTCCTCCTCCTCCTTCCAGTAATTTCCCCAGTCTTAGGGTTCTGTATTTTGCTGTAATGTCTCACAGAACTCACAGAAACCCACGGGTTCGTCTCACGTAGTAGTGGTGGAGGCTGGCAGGCTGGCGAGTCCCGGGTCCGTGAGTAGTCTGGCAGATCCTCCCAACTCTCGGGGTTTGATGAACCTCGATCAGCAGATCAGATGACAGCTGCTGTCCCAAATCCAGGGGTGAGATGAGGATGATCCAAGACACAAAGCCGGAGTAAAAGGAGAGCAAATATTCCCAGGAGATTCATAGGTATACCCTCAGGGAAGCTAAGGGTGGTGATTTGAATTATACCCTCCACCAAGGCAGGACTCAAGATACATTCCACCTGTGTTGCCCCAACAGAATTAACCTAAATCCCACGAAAGAGTCGATTGCCAGTCATTATAGGGAATGACTACTACCAGCTGCCCAGCTAAGTTGATACCTGACCTTGACTACCACACCACCCCAAATAGGCATGGATAATGAGATTTAAAAACATTACAGAATGGAGGACAATGGCTAGAAGGGCCACATCAAGCAATTCACTGCAGCAATGTACCAAATGTGAATGATCAACATGGTAGCATTGAGGAAGAGGAAGATATAGAGAGGTACATGGGAGGTACAGACAGTAAAGATGAACTCTTTTGCACATACAGTACTGCGTTGTCAGTGAAGGCAAACATGGGTATATGAATGGATATATGGGTAGACAGGCTAAACTATTAGGTATGTCTATGAAGTGGAGAGTGCACCCAAGACCATGTATAGTGTTGGCAGGAATGGTCCAATAAGTGTATTTGTATGGTCTGTAAGAATTCCCAGGTGTACAGTAGAGCTGACAGGGGACAAGGCTGTAGTTACTTCTTGGTCACAGCCAGCTACCCAGAGTGACCAAGTAGTTGAACTGGTGGGCTCAGGACCATAGTTGCAGGGGACATCAAGCTCAATTGGCATAACATACTACACAAAACAATGTTCCACCTCCTACTTTGGCAAGTAGCGACTCGCATCTAAAAAGCTTGCAAGCAGCCATCTAGATGCAACAATGGGTCTCTCCTCATCGAGAGCAAAGAAGAAAACCAAAGATTCATGGAAA
The DNA here is from genome assembly GCF_000298275.1 of Orycteropus afer afer. Taxonomy (NCBI): domain Eukaryota; kingdom Metazoa; phylum Chordata; class Mammalia; order Tubulidentata; family Orycteropodidae; genus Orycteropus; species Orycteropus afer. The sequence goes on from NW_006921654.1 coordinate 3,215,323, forward strand.
CAATCAGTTCTACCGATTGGTACACCATGCAATCCACAGCCTATACAACTATGAGACCAGAACTAGATGGTGCCTGGCTACCAATGTCAACCACTTGGACAGGGATCTATGTAGGAAATCCTGGATAAAGAGGAAGAACAATGTGGAACAAAACTCAAAATCAGCAGGCGGGGCAAGATGGCGGACTAGGCAGAAGGACTGCACAGACCCTCTTCAACAAAGAAAAGGGAAACCAATTAACACAGACACAGAAGATAATCTTGG